>NC_134702.1:32047034-32347034 GCF_043290135.1 Rhipicephalus microplus | reverse complement strand
TAAAGGGGGGTTGAGGGGTTTTGACACCCCCAAATTCTTTTTCAGGTGCTACTATTGTATTGACACGTTTTCACATCGACTACCTGTTGCTGAAGTTCACCATTCTACACAAAAACACCCCCCGAAAAACAATTCCTGATTACGGCCTTGTACGGGCGTGGGCCACACGTGTTTGGAGGAAAAGAATTCACGACGTACATAAAGGATCAAAAGTTCTCAGGCCACGCTACCATAGAAATACGTGGGATAAACGGCTGGGAACTTTTGACCAACTCTGTTTGTGACTATGTTGTGACGTTGTTCATTTCATGATTAGGGAGTCATATTCGTCAAACCATTCTAACCTCTCATACTAATTTTGGTGTACAGCAACGTAAGAGCGGTGATTACGAGAGCACCCAGATGTAGGCGGCTAGATAGATAGATAGATAGATAGATAGATAGATAGATAGATAGATAGATAGATAGATAGATAGATAGATAGATAGATAGATAGATAGATAGATAGATAGATAGATAGATAGATAGATAGATAGATAGATAGATAGATAGATAGATAGATAGATAGATAGATAGATAGATAGATAGATAGATGGATAGATAGATAGATAGATAGATAGATAGATAGATAGATAGATAGATAGATAGATAGATAGATAGATAGATAGATAGATAGATAGATAGATAGATAGATAGATAGATAGATAGATAGATAGATAGATAGATAGATAGATAGATAGATAGATAGATAGATAGATAGATAGATAGATCTTGATGAAGGCACTTGCGTTGCTCTTCATCCCAGTTGAAAAACAAAACAAAACACCGGGAATAAAATTTGCTGCTAGCATACAACCTCGTGAATTAGTTGCTGGAGGGCACTATGACGTGGCAGTTGGCTGCCCAGCATTATAGCACAGGGTATCTAGCATCTAGCGCACATAATGTATCCAGCCTAGTCATAATGCATGAACGAAAACGCACGATTTAAACAAGTGCCCGTTTTCATTGCAACTTTTGTTTAGAGCCTATGAAGCTTAAAAATTTTAGCTGAAACAGGATAGTGTAAATTGGATATCATAAAAAAGGCCTCTGGACCCCGCAGTGAACGTAAGGTAGGCTGTTAATGATAAAAATGTACAATGGGAACACATGTTTTAAATAAAATAACGAATCTAGGTTTGCACGCTGCCTGAATGTGAGCGGTAGTTAATAACAAATTCACCCAAATATAAAAGTGTAATGGTGGGCTGATTACTTTGATATTTGTATAAAGTCGGGAAGGCTGATTTTATACTCGAAACTACGAGAAGCAATTATGTTCATGTAGAATTTTGGAGAACTTCGCTCTGTGACATAAGGAATTACACAAGATACCGCATACTTCTAAATGGGTCACGTAACGCATAATGAAGCTTGTACAGTTGTAATTCCGTTAATGCTCACCAGAGAAGAGCGAATGGCTGTGGTATAGTTCTGAACGCGTAAGATTGTTTCATGTGCTCCCAACGCCTGGTACAAACGCCTCTGCGTACAACCTACATCGGTACGCCTTCAACAGGGGAAACCACATCGGCAGCCACGCGTTCATCAGCGTAGCATCACAGCCATCACTACCACCACATCATAGTTCCTTTCCAGAGGCTATTCATGGAGCCAAGTTACCTCATAGCGACAGGAACCTGTGCCTCCCGAATTCCCATTAGTGCATTCACACAGCATCGCATTTGCCCTATCCACCTGCCACGCCGCGCGCTTTTTCGAGGGATCCGCCGTGCCCCAACAGCAGTCACCCCCATCTGAAAGGCCGCTGACTTTCATTCCGTTGACGTCCGCGTTCCCATACCTGGAACCATTGCCGTCGACCTCTAAGGACGCCCGCCCTGTCAAGCGCTTCGCGGCTGAGACCTCTTCACGGTGGGCTCACTCCGTCGTTGCGGCGCTATAAACCAGGCGCTCTTCTTGGTTTTCTTTAAGCGGCCCGCTCAATGGCCGTTTTCTGTTGCCGGCGGCGAAAGAAGGGCGATACCGTTCCTTATGCTCCGAAGCTATTGTAGCCAACAGCGCGCGACGCTGTCGATTGTGGAGCCACCCCGGCCTAACGACCGAGAGGTCCGTGAAAGAACTTCCGGTTCTGGTTTATGTTTCCGTCTACAATGTGTGTCACCGCCGTGGCGCGCGCCCTTCACGAACTTATGCGTGCTCGCTTCTTTGCGTTGCCCAGCCAAAACGCACCCGACCGTTCATTCATTTCAGGCAGCGAAGAGAGCGCCGCGCGTACTTCGCGAGGAGAAGGCTCTGCCGAGGCGCGTCGAAAGGGGTGGTGGAATAAAAGCGTTCGTGGCGTGACCTCAGTTAGCTAGAGGTGCGTAGAATTTCGCATGTATAGTGCGTGCCGCACCACTACACGCAAAAGTAGAGAAGAGGCTGGCCAAGCAGACTCTGCTGTTTTTAAGTGACGATTAATTCCGATGGTGCTGTGCAGAGAAAAAGGGATGAACAGGAATTCAGCAGCTGGCATTTCGTACTACGATGTGAAACTCTGAAGTTTAGGGGGTACGCATTCGATGTCATCCGCGCGGAGCGCTATCGGCACGGTCGCCATTTTGAAGGTCCACGTCCTGGTCACACGCGCAAATAAGTTGCAGCTCCTGCTGTGTCCATGGAATTCGGACGGTGACTTGGATGACTATAGATTTCCGGAAAACCCCTTGTATGACGATGCAGGGACAGCATGGACGGCGCGCATGAACGGACCTCTAAAATGGTGCGGTGATGGCGCCACCCTGCGAATCGAGGCTTAGTGCATACCCTCTATAAGGAGGGCATTGGGCCCAGAGCAGAGGTACACACGAAAAAAAAAAACGTGAATTGTGATCAATCGTAAAGGCGTTACGAAAAAAATTTCACTTTGAGTTTATTAGTGGTCCTCAGTGTGTACCGTGCCGATTCGCTGCCACTCTTTCGCGGGAACGACAACATGACATTTCCTTTTGAGTCAACTTTTTGCCAGGGTTCTGCAGACGACAGCCTGCACTAGGTGTAATCGTCATTCTAACCACTAGGTTCTGTGACGTAGTGACTTCAAGCGGCCGTTGAGGTTACACCGATAGTGAGAAAATCCGTAGTGCCATAAGATGACAAGGGAAATGATGCACGATTATTGTTCTACGAGAATTACTCATTTCTCCAGTGGCACGAAAGGCCAACTAAGCAACTAAGACAAGCCTTCTCCAGGCAAGTACAGTATTTCCCATATACTTCAGTTTTCCGTGTTATCATACTTCCGCTCGCACGCAAAAAAAAATGAAGTCAATAAACTTTTATGAATTAAAGCTACCAGTATTGACGTCATATTTTCCCGATGACCTCATTTGTTTCATGAGGTCTCAAGCGGACGAGCAGGACCACACCAACATCTCTACTCCCTCGTTCGTCTTCGCACTTGATTTGCGTTCCTTTGAACTCATCACGGCACACAAGGCAAGCCATCAGCCACGTTCGTTGAGAGACATCTCCGAAGTCCGGCTCGTGACACCGAACGAGTTCAGAACGCATCACTTTTGCTTCGCACTCATTGTTACCTAATTGTAACGAACTCATCCCACCCGCTTTCTTCTAACGCTATAAAACGCGCGCAAGATTACCCGCGCGTACGAGACTTGGCGTCGGGTACGCGCGCGTCCTTTTGAGACTTCGAGTCGCGCAGGTGCGCACACCTGTTCCGTTGAGGAAAGGACGTGGCTGGTGGAAGGAAGTCGGTGGTGGGGTTGAGAAACGGCGCGCTTGAATGAAACTCGGTGGCGCGCGCCAGCAGCGAGCTTTGTCGCGTGAGGTGAACGGGCCGGATTAATGGCGAACCGGTGTGCCTCCATTGAAGCTCACTGCTACGCGCTCATAGTACGCGCTAGGGATAGTGTACGTAGTCGCGGAGCGCGTGTGCGCTATTGGTGACGACCGGATGTAGGAGTGCCGCGAGTGCCACACTGCTATAAACATGCAGCAATGGTGGTTCGGAGACAAGGAGTGTCTTTGCCCCGGGAGCGCTTGAACTCCGAGGGTCGTTGAGGGCACTGCACTGCCATGGCGCGCGAAGCATCTCGGAAAGGCTGCCAGGTGCAGAAGAAGCATTCGGCGTATGGCGAGGTCGTCTTCCGGTCTTGTTCCGTTGAGACTCGGGTCTTTCGTTCCGTCGGTGTCGTTTCTCTTTTCGACTGTAAGTTCGCTTGGCAGTTGACCTGCCAGAGGAACTCAGAAAATAGGCAGCGAGGAGTATAAGGATGAACTTAAGTACTCGTTTTTTTTTTGTTTTTTATGACAACCACAGGAGCAACTGAGAGCTTCATTGTAGTACAACTAAGAGGTCGATCTGAATCATGGGGATGACCTGCCCTAAGTTGGAGAAAGGCAATAGTTGGAAAGGGAGAGATAGCAGGCGTTAAATATAAGATAACAATATTATCAACAGAAAAAAAGAATTCATTGATTTGTGGGGTTTAACGTCCCAAAACCACCATATGATTATGAGAGACGCCGTAGTGGAGGGCTCCGGAAATTTTGACCACCTGGGGTGCTTTAACGTGCACCCAAATCTGAGCACACGGGCCCACAACATTTCCGCCTACATCGCAAATGCAGACGCCGCAGCCGGGATTCGAACCCGCGACCTGCGGGTCAGCAGACGAGTACCTTAGCCACTAAACCACCGCGGCGGGGCGAGAAAAAGAAGAAACGTTTATGCTCGAAACAGTGTTTCGAGCGATATCCGGATCACCCTAAGGCGAGATAGCTCCTGAGTCCAGGAACCCGTGGCATTACGAAGATGCTTGAAGTGTGTGTACAAGTTCAGGTACACGTTAAAAAAACTGCAGGTGGTTTGAATTCCCGGAACCTTCCTCGACGGCATCGCTTATAATCATATCGTGGTTCTTTGGACGTTGAATTCCAGCAATTACTAGAAACCGCGACTGAATCTCGCATGTTGTTATTATTTCCCATCCCTGGCTCCACGTCAGGGAGCTCATTCCCGTAGAAGTCACTGGTTCCTTATATATTCCGGAAATTTGTACGATGACGAAATCTCTGGATGGAGATGTATTATTTTTGTAACATTGAGAAAGAAGACAGTAAGATCAATGTGTGGGACAAGTAACAGATGGTCAGTGCGAAAGGCGGAATGGATACCAAGAAACGAGAGATACCGTCGAGGCCAGGAGGGGGTTTGTCGGGGTAATTGACTTTGGTGGTCGAGGAGGAATCGTTCATCCATTCTCCGCTTTTGTATTGCGAATAACGCGTTTAAAGCAGTTCGCGTCACAACGTCAACCTCGACAGTAAACGGGTGCATAAAAGCGGACTGTTCTGTAGACTTACTACTACCTTGACATTACATGTGGGGTTATACGTTATTTTTTTACTAACTTCGTGAATAAACATCTGCGTGACAGATCTTCACAAAAGCTGCTAGTAGGCTGACATTTTACTTGTGTAAAGCACAAAAACAACGTTCCTCGAAGACAGGGTTGCAGTTCGTGTTTGCGCCAAATTGGCTGCTTTCCGACCCTGTCTGGCGCAGCTTTAGGTTAGCGCGATGACTACTTTTTAATTACTTCGATTTTCTGTACTCGCGCATTTACCGGCCATATCACCGAGTTATTCGAAGGTAAAACAGCAAGAAAGTTTAAAGAATAACCAGTGTTTTCATGCTTTTATGTAGTGTTGGCCTATGCGAGTACAAGTCCTTCAACCGCCAGTGGGCTAATGTAAATTCTTTACAGGCTGTTACGAAGCGCGCCTCCGACGACGTTACGAAGGGCGCCTCAAAATCTCACCGCTGCAACCACTGTTTCGAAAGACGGCGACGCCAACACGGTCCCGAAGGCGCCACTGCTTCGAACTCCGCCGGGAAGGTCACCAGCCGTTTGGTAGCGTAGGTTTCTCAGCTCGCGACTGCTTCTGCGCAGAGCTGATAGACGAGCGGACGAGACGACGGTGAGTTAAACAAGGTTTATGTACAGCATATATACAGAGGCTTTACAAATACGGCACTGGGACCGACAGCTTAGAGACCCGAAGAGCCGAGCTCTCCTCTCTAACACATAGGTCTGCTCTCAAATGGGTCTGCTGTCAAAGGGGTCTGCTGCTAACACATAGCTCAACTCTCTATCACATAGCTCTCTTCTCTGACACACAGCTCAACTCTCTACCACATAGCTCTCTTCTTTGACACACATGTCTGCTAACACATAGCTCAACTGCGACACACATGTCTGCTAACACATAGGACTGCTGCTCGCGACGCGCTGCAGGGCTTCTTTATATGCACCGGGTGGATTCTTTGAATAACAAAATGTCCAACCAGAAGCGCCGCTGGTCATGAGGTCAGACTCCTCCAATGGGGTCGCCGCTAGGCCGCGTCATTCTTTCTCATCGAATCTGGAGAGGCTGCGCTGCAGGTGGCGGCACCCGAGGACGAGTGACGTCGCCAGGCATTGCGTCAGACCTGCCAGACAGGAAGGCGCCGGTTGCTTGCTCGACGGGCTCGCTGGCTTAGGTGACTCACTGCACGTGCGCAGCAGAAAGGCACCGTCTCGTGATGACGCCGTTAAGTTGTTCATCGCGTCAGGCGGGCTCGCGTGCTGGCCTTGACACAGATTTCCTTTTTTCGAGGTATGCACGTTCGCTGCGGACTCGCAGGCATAACAAGGCTAATGCGTATGGGGCAGCCAACGAGCGTCCATCCATCTGAAAAGACAGAGGGACGTGTGCATGTCAGAAAATGCATGTCTGTATAGCGCACTCCTGACGCGAGTTTCCAATGCTGACACAAAGTGTGACAAAAGAGATAACCACAATAAGATGAAGCTCATTTTCGATCATATTTTGCTACTTGAAGCTGGACTGAAGTCTATGGTTTGACAAAAACTCGTCTGGCGAGGGGAAATCATGGTTCACGAAAGGTATACACTCGCCAATTACAAAGAACACGAAACATCAGAATCGCCATTGCAGCGCCCAATACGGATACCTCGTTTCTATTTCAACTGTTTTGCTGCGGAGAGGTTGAGGTCCATATTGCCCCAGCTACCACATATCAATAAGTTCTGCAGCTAAAAACAACAATAGATTTCTGTGACACATACTTTGAAATGCATTCACGCACAACGTGTCGAAGGTCAAGAAGCAGCGTTTCTACATTGAGAAATTGGCAAAAACTTTTAAATTCTTGAAAAGATTAGACTAAAGTGTTTAATACGAAAGTGTCATCCACAACGAGAAGTTCTAAAGTGTTTTCATGTCAGGTCTACGAGGAAAACACGATCAGTTCGACGCGACTTCAGGAGATTTATGGAGAGATCATTCTTCGATGACTTTACATTTTACACTGTGGGATAGCAGCATGCAGCCCCATGACAAACTACGGCAGCAGCTAACTCTTTTTCATATCGTCTCGAAGAACGGCAAAACGCTGGTGTACGGGAATACGGCCTCATTTACAAAGTCGATGTTGTTGTTTTGTGTTATTTTAACTGGCGAATGTATGTTTTCCTGAACCTTGAAGCTCGAAGTATTATTTTAAAATTGTGTCAATCTCGGTCAACAATCGCCAATAAGAAAAAAGCTTCGACATTTAATCTTTCTGCTCAGTGGCTGGTACAAAATTACTTTTACAAGAGCTGTATTGTAGACAAACTGTGCAGAAGCGCACTGAAAATAAAACAATTTATTAATTTATTTGCAGCTTACCTGTGACTTGGAGACCAAGCAAGAGGGGAAAATTATCCGCTCGTTACACTTTTTTATTGGTTATTCAAAATCATGTTGATTACTATTGAATGCGAACAAAGATATACATAATGGCCGCCTTTATTTTCCTTTTAGGCGCTAGAACAAAATGACGTGGCTACTTTGGCTACCTTTAGCTTGATTTCTGGCTTCTTTTCTGGTCTAACCCACGGAACCCTTTCCGAAGAGTTTGCTTTGAGATCCCTGTTCTTCCACAGACGAGTGACATCACAGACCTCATGAGTCATTCAATACAATGAAATCAAGATGTCTCAATAATTATTTTTATCACAACATTAGCAAAAGCTTAGGGCGGATCTGGAGCCAGAGAAACATGAAAAAGAAAACACAACAGGTGAACGTATGTCATCGAGGATTGATTTACACGCCTAAATTTAGTGTCACACAATCAGAACAATTCACTTTTTCAAATTTTGTAATGGAAGGATGCACGATACGGGGCTCACAACATCACCAAAATAGAATTCTGTCACGATGCTGCCTTTGCTTCTGCCAGCTCGCATTCGAGATTTTCAGTAATTTTGCCGACTAACATAAACTTGGTAATAGGATGTGTATCGGAGGTCAAACTGTAGAATTTGCTTCCAGCACGACCTTATAACGAATAAAAGATGAAAGACGCAGATTAGATTTGAGGGGTTTAACGTCCCAAAACCACCATATGATTATGAGAGACGCCGTAATGGAGGGCTCCGGAGATTTCGACCACCTGGGGTTCTTTAACGTGCACCCAAATCTGAGTACACGGGCCTACAACATTTCCGCTTCTATCGGAAATGCAGCCGCCGCAGCCGGGATTTGAACCCGCGCCCTGCGGGTCAGCAGCCGAGTACCTTAGTCACTAGACCACTAGACCACTAGACCACTAGATATCGACAAAGCGAAGATGTGTTGTTTTTACTGAACGCGAGAAAACAACTGAACCTGGGGGACAAAGAAACAACACAAATTTCAAATATTGGACCTTGTGGCCGTGTTCGTCTGTTGCGAGACGTTTCTTGTCCAGTTTGATTTAACCACGCTGAGAAAAAAAAAAAAGACGCAACAAACGACCCTGTATTTCTACTCTCTTCGACCTGCTATAGAACGCTCTCTCTTATACGTTTTATTCGCGGTCTATGGGCGCTGACCTTCTCGCAGGCATATTCTACGCGCATCTGTCGGCGTCGAAAAAAGAAAAGCGCGCGTTCATTCATTAGGAGTCCACGACATTCAGTCACTACGTATGCGCGGCAGCAGCCCCGTAAAGGCGCTACGGCTGAGCACCCTTCCCATTCACTGAAGCACTCCCGCGAGAGATGGGAGTGCACGATCCACAACCGTGAGGCCGTGGGTCCCCACACCGCCCCCCTTTCGATCCCCTTTGAGAACGTATTGTGGTCTCACGGGCTGGGTCGTATACTTGGCCTGAATCGTTCCCATAGCATTCATAGCAAGCGTGTCTGGCATAGCTGCTATGCCGCGCCCGCTCCTTCGAGCTACTCACAGACTCACAGATTGACGATCGACCTGCTGGTCTCGGGTTCTTCTTATCGGCGCGCTAGTCTCCAAGGCCACTTGCGGCTCCTGGCATATTGGCTGGTACATATAAGAAAAAAAAAAGGTAATGCGAAGAACGGGGACAACACCGCTAAGGGCATCTTCTATGGTTGGCCCTTGCGCATCATGGGTAATTTAAAATTAATGGTTGGAAAGAAATTAGTTGAAATATTATCTGAAAGAATAAATAACCTTGACGCCAAGGAAGTATCTTAATGAAAAATGGGAGTTAGGAAATGTGTGAATGGCAATCCGCTCAACATGAGACACTTAACCCGTGCCGTTTTTTTTAAAGCTGGTTTAGTCTACACTGCAGCACCATCACCGCCGTCGTCAAATAAAAATAATAATAAGTTAGTAGTAGTAGTAGTAGTAGTAGTAGTAGTAGTAGTAGTAGTAGTAGTAGTAGTAGTAGTAGTAGTAGTAGTAGTAGTAGTAGTAGTAGTAGTAATGTATATATATGGGTCGCGTGACCAGATGCGTGAGAGAAAAAATTGGCAGATCCCACGTTCAGTGGGAATCGATAGTATGCGAAGAACGAATGAGGAAGGTTGATATGTCTGTTTAAAATCACCACAACGTTACGAGGTGGTGGTAAATTATGCCGTGCGCGGCTTCCGTGTCACGATTATCATGCTTGGATGTGTCGTTTACCTTCGTCATCTATTCACGTCACGTGATGCCAATTTTAGTATATGTGAAGCTAGCGAAACGGCCGTGAGCACGCTATGAACGTGGTTTGTTGTCGTGTTACGACACGCGTGTCACGATTATCACGTTTGCACCAGTGATATACCTTCGTCAACCATTGACGTCACGTAAACCCGAATTTGGTATATGTGGAGCTAGCGAAACGGCCGCGAGTGCATCATGAAGGGCCCAATATACTCCAACGTGACGTTGACGCGCACGCGCGCTGGGCACAGCGACACTACGTTAGCAAAACGCGAGAACTCTGTAGTCGCACGCCAGGCGCGACCGGCGTCCATCGGCGCAGCCTGGTGGCAACTGACGCGAAATGCGACATGCTGCATTTCGCGTCGATGCGTTACCCAGACATCACTGCGTCTGCCTCTTTTCGTGATGGAGGGACGCCGGACGTGCTGAAACGCGCATGCGTTAAAGAAACGCAGTGCGGCGCGCGCCTGCGATTATACGGCGGAACCGGCGCATGGCGTGGCAACGCCTGCGTGACGCGACGAAACGAACGCCGACGCGAACGCCGGCGAACGCTGACACGCCGTGTCACGTCGAAGTGTGTTGGAACCTTGACTGTGGCATGTAGTCATGTTGTTACATGTCGACACGCATGTCGTGATTATCACGTTTGGATGTGTCATGGACCGATGTCGTCCGTTCGCTTCACGTAATACCTAATTTGGTACGTGTGAAGCTAGCGAAACGGCCGCGAGCACACGATGAGCGTAGCATGCAGTCATGTTGTTACATGACACGCATCTCATGTTTATCATGTTTGCACCAGTCTCGTACCTTCTTCATCCATTCACGTCCCGTAATGCCAAATTTGAATAACTGAAGCTAGCGAAACGGCTGCCAGCGCATCATGAGCGTGTCATGTAGTCATGTTGTTACAAGACACGCATCTTACGATTATCATGTTTGCACCAGCCGCATAACTTCGTCATTCATTCACGTACAGTAATACCAAATTTGGTATATGTGACGCTAGCGAAATGGCAACGAGCGCATCATGAGCGTGGCATGTATTCATGTTGTTACATGACACGCATGTCATGATTATCGTGTTAGGGTCTGTCACTTGTGTTCGCCATGCAATCATATCATATCATACCAGTTTTGCAACATGCCATGTGAACGAGACCACCGCTAGAGCAGCAAGAACATGAAATGTAAATCATTACATTCTTGACATTCATGGCATGATTTTCATGTTGTGACTAGTCAAATATGCTCGTCATACAGTCATGTTATGCCATACCAAGTTTGGTATCGATACCGTTATCCAAACGGCCAGGAGAGATAAAAGTCGTAGGCGGCTAGATAGATAGATAGATAGATAGATAGATAGATAGATAGATAGATAGATAGATAGATAGATAGATAGATAGATAGATAGATAGATAGATAGATAGATAGATAGATAGATAGATAGATAGATAGATAGATAGATAGATAGATAGATAGATAGATAGATAGATCTTTCACGAATGTACTAAAAGAAAAGTTGGAGAGGGTGCAAAAAAGGGCTGCTAGGTTTGTTACAGGAAACTACGATTTTTTTCTTCTGGAATTCTTCAGGCCTTGGGATGGGAACCCCTTTGTGGACGACGGAAAGTTCACAAACTTAAATTTCTCTATAATATATATCACGGTACGACTGGGCTAAATAAAGAGCGGTATTTAAAGACGCCTAGTTATATATCCGAACGGAAAGATCACTTATATAAAATTAGAGAATATACCTGTCGATTGAATGTCCTTAAATACTCTTTCTTTCCAAATTCTATTAGTGACTGGAATGCGCTAAAAATACCAATATTCTCTGATTCTAATTTCCTAACAGTCATTGAAACAGCATTTTGAGCTGCTGAAATAACCAATATATTTAACGTTGGCTTTGTACTTCTCTTGGTTGTTGATTTTTTATATGTATAATTACTGCTTTCGTTGTATAATCCTGTGTTTTGTACTTTTGTTCTAATGCTGTACAACAAGTGTTGATTTCTCCTGTATACTGTAATGCACGATTTATTTGCTTTTAATTTTGCTGTTTTGTATTCTATTTTCTACTGTAGCCCCCCTACAACAATGCCCAATGGGCGATGTAGGTTTTTGTAATAAATAAATAAATAAATAAATAAATAAATAAATAAATAAATAAATAAATAAATAAATAAATAGATAGATACTCTCAAAGTCGCCTAAGTTCGCAAAGAAATGCTTCGCATTTAACAAATACAATGAAGAGATAATGATGATACCCTAAATGATGGTGCTGAGGGGGAGGAGAATGATGCACGTAATATGGCAATCACACACTCGCGCGCACAGCGTCGCTTTCCTACGATTTCCCGTGAATCGAACCGGCTGGTACTTTTTTTTTTCCTTATCAATTCAGGCATAGCACAGTGGGCGTACTTCAGCAAGCAACGAAACAATATTTGCTCATATCTGTTGAGGACGATATAATGCGCACAACTCATTGGCATTGCGGCTTGGCCTAGCTGGTTGTTCCGCACTTGCTGAGACGGTGTAGAGGAAAACAGATACAAAGAACTTGGCAAATGACGATAAATACGAGTGCGAAGGTGGTGCGAGGTTGTGTCACTGCGCCCAAGGTGTCTCCATAAGGGGATATCAGCCGTTCCAACAACGAGTGAAAGAGAATTCGATAAGGCCAAGCTTAGTATTCTGTCAAATATAAATTTAAACAATAAACTTGACTAGCTGTGTGCAGTCAAGTCGCCAGAATTCGGGCAGGGCACGTATAGAGTTGCAGGGTGGGCCCGAGGTGAGGAGGGTGCAGTATCGATTCTCATCGATGTCAACTAAATTCTTCCCGATGTTGGAGGACAAGAACATGCATATCTACGCATACGTATGTGCAATTAAGATAGTCCTGTAAGTGATCTGAATTATTACGGAGCAATGCATCTGCACATATGGCATCACTAGACGCCCCTTGCATACGCGCACCTACGCTTTTATGAGCGCTTATGTAGGATATCTTTTCTGTTCAGGTTGAGGTCCGTATTGCTTCGGCTACTCCCTATCAATAAGTCCTGCACCGACAAAAAAAAAATGATAACACTGAACGGTACCCGAAAATGAACAATCCGAAAAAGAAAAGCATAATAGCACACTGAAACCAGTTGAAATATCATGTCAATGCACAGTTTGCTTGCAGCAGTTCGCACTGTCAAACTGTTCACACGCACACCATCCTTTTCTACTGTCAGTATATGCGTGCTATCTAAAGTCACGCTTTAAAACGTTCTACAGTTTCATTTATTCGGGCAGTTAGTTCATTCTAGCTGTACGCTATCGGTTCTTCCTGATCTCATCAAGTATAATTCTTTCACCCATTGCTGGCGGCATTGTCATTGGCTCCGTGTTCATATTCAATTTAACCAAACCAGTCTTTCGAACAAGCGGTGGTGTGTCCATAAAATAGTTTTCATAAAATATTCGGCAAAAGAAACGTTCCAAACGCCGCCATAAGGGACCGTGGCTTCATTCGCGACGTGTAGGCCCGGAGGATTAGAACATGCATGCTACCTCCCTGTATTTCCTCTAACTTTCTTTCTCTCTCTTTGCCATAATCAGATGAAACGATTACAGGTCCACGAGAGCGGGAACAGAAACACCATGCCGAGGAGATTATGTAAGGCCGTTCTTCGCCTTTACGCATACAAAGCAACACATCCATTCAAATGCACGGGGCTGCCTCCCTGCCCTGCAGCATTTGCTGTTTGTTTACGCCTAACCATTCTTTGTTACGCAAGGGCGCAATAAGCAAAACCGAAATGATCTCGATAGAAAAAAAAAGGGGGGGGGCGAAACAAGCTCAGGGTCGTCCTCCTCTCCCAATAACTTTCTCCCGCTTGTCATCTCGCAGAGGAGGCAAGGGGGGGGGGAGGGGGCTGTTACGTCGATGCCCACTTTCTCCGCTCCCGGCGCGATGCGATCGACGAAGAAAGTACACAGTCCTAAAACGATTTCCGGTGTTGGGATGAAGAAGCCGAGTCACCTTCTTGCTTGCCCTGCCGAGAGCGTCGGGAGGGAGAAGGCGGCCTGACCGCTGCAAGGTCATGGTCAAGGTCACTCCTGTTGGCACGCTGCCAGTGGCCTTATATCCATCGCGGGATCTCGCTGACCCACTGACTTTGCTCGGCGTGAGGATACTGGGAGTGCTAGACACACAAACACGCACAGAAACGCCACCCACTTACATGTCCTCCGATAGATGGAAGCCGGGCGCGCGCTCTCCAACTGCCGACGCCATACATCGTGTCTTCTCACGGCCTATCGGGTTTGTTGCGCTGCCTACTTATACAGAGACCGTTCTGTCAAGCCGATGCACAGTCGTGTTTTATTTTCGACAGAGCCTTCAATCTTGCGCCCACTGGAAAGGAGCGAGTGACAGAAAGCGATGTGACTGCCTTGAGATGCATGAGCGAACAGTTAATGATCTCGCTTCGGTATGGCACCGCGGGCAGATTCTGCGCATCGCAGTCATTTCAGTGTTGTTTTATGGAGGCAGTACGTGAGTTATCGCTCTAACGATCGTGATTTGTGGTGGACGTGTTGCACTGCCTGTCGCGGCCGCTCAGCTGCTGAAGACGACGCTACTTGTAGGATCATCATGCGATCCCTCGACTAGAACGAGGCGTTAAAGTTTTCAGACATGCGTCCATCTTGGTTTAGTCGATCAAGGTCGTAGACGTCGTGACACTTGCGCCGTACACTGGTTTAAAACTTCCATCTTTCGTCCTTCGTAGTAGCATCTCTGAGCCAGGAGGAGAGCACCGTCTCTGCTGTCTTAAACAACATCCCCTGACCCACTGTCTCTTTTATACAGGGTGTTTCAAGAAATGTGTACAAATTGCGGAAAAGAGGTATCTGCGTGATACCGGCTGCGTTCCATGTACTGTGGCAAAAGGCATCTTCAGATGCGCAGAAATAATAATTACAGCAGTAATTAAAAAATTCGGCAGATCCCACGTACCTGGGAATGCACGTTATGCCAAGCATGCGGAAGGAAGGTGACCAAGTTGCTATTTTTTCATTGAGCAACACGTCATGAAATCACCCTAAATTAATGTACAAATATCGTGCACATAGACATATGTTGAAGAGTTGCAGATGTTTATATAACCAGTTGCTAGCACTTGCGCAACGATGCCAACTGGAACATGCGTATTAGCAAACACCAGAAGCTGATATGAAGGGCTGATGGTCGCGAAGATGCTTGCCCCGGACACTGCTACATAAATGAACTTCAGTGCATGGCAACTAACCACATCTGACGTTAACCCGAAGTGACGGTTGTATCAAAATAGTACATAAGTAATGTTTATAGGATTGGGTAGGCAGCACTAAAACCACTATTAACGTTTCACGAATATTAGCGTCTATTTGAAAAGTAGTTCCGAGACTTGGCGTAGCTCTGTGGCAAAATGCTTCATCGGCACCCAGAATCCAGCTGGGACTTGTCGGGTCGATGCTGCCGACGTCGGGAATTTCTTGACACTCGCGCGTTAAAATTGCCCATGTGTGTTCTAGTCGTTCTAGGCCGCCATATTCTGCGCGAGCTCGGCTTCTTCTCCTCGAGGGCCAGGGACCCCCCAGAGTTGACTCTAATTCCCCGTGAAATCCGCGACCTTATTACGATCGCTCCCATACCACGAAATGTACACCCCGAATACAACAGAGGCAGGCGCCTTGCGCGGGCGACCGCCATTCTCAAGCGCATAGACATGGAAGCGGACAACGTCTCGTTCGTGGACGCCGCTGCCTATCGCAACAACCAAGCCTTCGCCGCGGTCGCGGTATCATCCGCGCAGCAGACTCTTAACTCAGCCACAATCCTCACCCGAAACCCCGAAGTAGCGGAGCAAGTAGCTATAGCTATAGCTATGCTCGACAGCAAACGGGAATTCATCTACAGCGACTCCAGGCCGGCCATCAAAGCCTTCGAACGCGGAGTCATCTCCGACCAGGCGTTACGTATCCTGCGCAATGCGGACCCGAGTGCCCTGAAGCACCACACTGTCATCTGGTTCCCCGCCCATCTCGGCCAGGTGCCGGGTGCCCTATCCAACCTCAACGAGATCGCCCATGATGCAGCGCGCGCACTTACCGACCGCACTGCCACAGGGCAACCTCATCTTGCTGGGTTGGATACCAATCGGGATGCACCAATTACGTACAATGAAATTACAAAGCACTTTTACTTGGAACGCCGCATTTTTCCACCCCCACATCCGAAACTTAACCGACCGCAGGCATTAACCCTACGCCTATTACAGACACACACGTACCCAAACCTTGCCACGCTTCACGTTTATTATCCCGATGCATACCCCAGCGACACATGCCCATCATGTGGACACACAGCGACACTCGAACACATGCTCTGGGAGTGTAGAACAACTCCTCCCGACTCTACCTCAAGCAAGTGGGAGAGGTCCCTCAGGAGCTCACTTCTCGCCGACCAGCGATGGGCCGTCCAGCAGGCCCACGAAGCGGCCGCCAGGTACTCCCTGTCGGTCCCTACGTGGGAGACGCCCGCTACGCGCTAAGCGCGTCCTGCAGGACCGAAATAAAGTTTTTTCATTCCATTCCATTCTAGTCGTTCTTGAGCAGATACCAAGCGTCCATCAGCAGTGGCACATACCCGTCCGTGGGTATGTGCCACTGTCTGGCGGGAAGTGTTTGACGACGTACGCGACGGGATTTTGACATTAATCATATCTTGACAAGCGCGTCGTATTCGTCAAACTATCTTACCCTCTCATGCTAATTTTGGTTCATTCCAAGTAAATGGGGTGACCACGAGAGCACCCAAACGTAAGCGGCTTGATAGATAGATAGACAGACAGACAGACAGACAGACAGACAGACAGACAGACAGACAGACAGACAGACAGACAGACAGACAGACAGACAGACAGACAGACAGACAGACAGACAGACAGACAGACAGACAGACAGACAGACAGACAGACAGACAGACAGATAGATAGACAGATAGATAGACAGATAGATAGATAGATAGATAGATAGATAGATAGATAGATAGATAGATAGATAGATAGATAGATAGATAGATAGATAGATAGATAGATAGATAGATAGATAGATAGATAGATAGATAGATAGATAGATAGATAGATAGATAGATAGATAGATAGATAGATAGATAGATAGATAGATAGATAGATAGATAGATAGATAGATAGATAGATACGCTCAGTCACTGAAGTTTGCTAAGAAATGCTTCGCATTTAAAATAACGCAACTAACTTTTCAACCAGTGGAAAAAAGAAATGGGCGAATTCATGTTCTTCCTGTGAATAGCCCATAGCCACTTTGAAATTTCTGAAAGGCTGAATAGGCTATAGCATCCCCGCTCACTCTTTTTTTTTCATGCTTCTATTTTGCTCTTCGCTTTCTTTCTCACATTCCTTCCCCATTCCCCTTTCCCTTATAGCAGGGTAGCGAACCAGATGCTCCGATTTCTGGTTAACCTCCCTGCCCTTCTTTTATTTTATTCTCTCTCTCTCTCTCTCTGAAGGGTGGCCACTGGTAATCAGCAATCACCACTGTGTGATGAAATCTAGCTACTTCAGCAGGCGTATCCGAAACCAACGCACCAAACCGATCTAATACTCATTGACCTAATATTAAGCACCGACAGAATGTTCCGGTATGCTTACATTTCGCTCAGCCATTTCGATGCTCACGCGTAATGTGTTTCCCAGCGACGCCGGCGATGTGCACGAAACCGCTCCACGACTGGCCCGCAAAACAAAATGGGAATGATGGCACAACAAAACGTTAGGCTATAGTCGGTTTTAATTCTTGATGTGAAAAGGTGCGATGAAAATGACAAACGAAAACGGAAAGACACGTGACGACGCGCCCCTTTAGCAACTAACCTTCAGTTGCTGGAAGTCACTTCACCCGTAATAATTGTTTATATTTCAAGCCAAAAACCCCCGCATGATCATGATGGACGCCTCATAGTGTAGCGAATCTACAGCGAAAAGTGGACATCTTCCTAAAAGGATTTATGTCTCAAAGACACAGTATCAGAGAGTCCCCATGATGGAGAGCTCGCCCATCACGGTGGTCTAATGTTATGTATGGTGATCGACGGGTGACCCGCACGTCAAAGGATTTAATATACCACTCACTTCAAATTTATTGTTCTTTTTTAATAAATGTATATAAGGAGAGATTCATACCAATGCGTGGCGCCGGCTACTCTTCTCTTGCTCAGAAGTCGACATGGAAGATTTTGTAGCAAAAGCAAGGCTATACATATGTGCATAGCACAACGCTTACTCAATGAGTCCACGTTTTTCCATACTGAGTGTCCACACCACACAGAATTGTGTCCACACTTTATAGAAATGTGTCCAGACCACACAGAGTTTGTAAAAACACAAGTAATTACACCAATTCACACAAGACAAGAAAGTTCAATAAAATATCTAAGGTGATCTTGTCTTTTAGGTACTATATTCAGGAAGGTTTTAACAAGGATATCGTGGTAGAACACGAAAATATTGTTATGAGACATATTGGTTAACAATGACGATATTTTTTTTTTCGTTTGATACTTTTGAGATATTTCAGAATCCTCCAGTAAGTGAACGACTGCGCGCGCTGCAGTGGCTTGTAGCTTTCCCTTTGGCCATGGACCCAAGATTTTGTTAGTGATATGAACATTGAGGCCTGTAGTTCAGTGGACGACGACCATATGCACAGTGGTGAACACTGTTAAAATGGTGCGTTCACACTGAGCAATCCGGTGGCGGCGAGATTTGCCGAAAGGGCGCTCTCCGCACCGATCGCTCTCGGACCGATTTTTGCGGCGTCAGCCGCCGAATCGGTCACCACAGATCAATTGGATTGCTAGTCAACCAATTTTGAAAAAGGGCGGCCAAGCTCTACTCTCTTGCCATGTGGCAGAGCATGTAACTGAATGTTTTAAACAATGGAAGTTTAACCCACTTTGTGCCTACTTCAATGTCCCTATTTATTGGAAGAGGAGATCGAGCTTGTCGTTGGCGTGACCGAGCTGGTAACTGTCTTGCAGAGCAAGACGAACCCATCAACGCCGCTGGCATCGGCGGTTTTTTTCCTGCTCTTCATGCGTTACAAGACAGTGACTTGCCAGCAATGTAAGCAGTACTTCTTCTTCTTGCTTCCTTCGTACGAGAATCATCGAAGTCTAGACCACCGGATAGCGTAGGGGCGTTTGCGAGCCGCGACAACTAAGGTCCCTAGATCTAGGTACCTTAGCGACAGCAACCGGGTTAGTTCGCCCCGTGGTAGATGGCATATTCGGCGGCGCGGGACGCGTCCAGTGCGAACGACGCTGCGTTTCGGCTCGCTGTTGAAAGCGGATGCTTCAGTGTGAACTCGGGGCTAGGGTGAACGCGGCTCAGAGTGGCGGCGTAAGGTCCCTAGATGTTTCATCTAGGGACCTTATGGCGGCGCTCTGCGGAGCGCCAGTGCAGCTGGTGCGGCCGCGCATCGAATCACAGTGGCGCGGGCGCACACGAGTGTGCCACTCTTGCTGTACAAGCGAGACCGGCGCTCGGCTGCTACGGAATGGCGCGCTCAATCGATGTAGTCACGTAAAGCAGCTCCTGGGTGTACGCGTCGCTACGCTTCGATGCGCGCCCGCGCTAGCACACTGGCGCTGCGCGAAGCTCGCGTGGTCGCGCTCACGTGTTCACCTTACGACAGTGCTTACCTCTGTACTTGCTGAAATCGTATTGATTTCGCGATCTCATCACACCAACTCGAATAACAGCAACGTCCACTACAATCATTGACCACGCGCCGACGAATTCCGTGAAACATAGCAGTGCTGGGGTGTATGGCAAACCAAACACAGATCATTTCCCCATATCTGTCTCTGTTGATCGCCTCAAGAATAAAAGAAAAAAAACTTCACAGGCTGAAATTTGTAACGAAAATAGACTACGTGGTTTTAAGATGATGATGATGATGATGATGATGATGATGATCCCATATTGTTCGCACTCGCCCACAAAGAAGGACTGGCCAAGAACCGGGTGGCTTTAAGAAATATTCTTCTTGGATCTAGTTTTCATGAGATGTATGTACATTGATGACGTTAATGTTGAATTTCTCAAACTTTATTTCTCTTATAAAAAACGCGATCAAATTAAGCAGCACAAAAGCTTCGGTTAATTTACGAGAATCATGATTATGTCCCTTTATGAACAAAGAAATCCTGGAGGTTAAACGGAGGAATGATTATTGGCAGGACAAATGGAAACGACAATTGTCACAACGAATTCCTTTTGCGACAATTTAAAGTTGTCTGTAATAAATCATTGGCGTTGATGAGAATAAGTAAAAAGAATTATACCCGACAAATAGAGCAGGCAAATGGTAATTAGAAAAAAAAACTTTGACAGACTGTAAATGACGTTGCCTACCACCGCCGCCTTCTAAGGTACTTCCTGATGTCATCAACTCTAATACAGTTACATTGTTTAACCCTTGTTTCGTCTCCATTGGTTCAACACTAGCTAAAAAATTCAAGGAACCCAGCCTCGATCACGTTCTTTCAGATTCCAATCTAAACCTTTCTGTCATGTATGACATCGACCTTCAGGAAATCCGATCTATTGTGTCGAGAATGCCAATGAATAAATTGGCAGGCCTAAATGCCTGCCAATTTATTCAATGGCAGACATTTAAAAAAAATTTAGATCTCCTCGAACCGGTTTTGTGTCTCCTTTTTAATAATTGTGTGAGAGCAGACATTTACCCTTTTTGTTTCAAAATCGCACAGGTTATGCGAATACATAAGTGGCGATCATCCTCAAGCGGCCAAATTCTGTTTTGAGCATAATTAACAACTCTTCGAAAACATTCTTCTGGATTGTTTATATAAACTTACTGCGAAATAAAACATGCTCTCTAATCGGCAACATGGAGTTTGACCAAACTATTCTACGTCCATCGCTGTTTTTACCCTTACATAATTTATAAACACAGCATTTAATTAAAGTAACTTAGTAGCAGTTATCTTTCTGGACCTAAAAAACAATTTGGCACCGTACATTACGAAATACTGCGAAATAAATTACCACATGACGGTTTCCGAGCAACCATTTTAGAACTTCTTCCGGACTACCTGAAATGTCGCCAACAGGCTGTATTAATTCATGATTTCTTGTCCTCTATGAGTCACTTGAATACTGGTGTTCCTCAGGATTCAGTGCTGGGACCATTGCTGTTATCCTTATATATAAATGACCTTCCGCAGGCATTCCAGTCTTCTAATATACTGATGTGCACTGACGACGTTTGTGTCGTAGTAACATGGAACAAACCAGGGTTAAGGATATCATAGTTGAAATCAAGAAGATGAAATGGACATGAGCCAGGTGTGAGCCACGTAAACGGGATAACCGCTGGTCATTAGGGTAACTAACTGCATTCTCAGTGAAGGCAAGCGGGTTAGGAGGAGACAGAAAGTTAGGTGGACAGATGAGATTGAGAAGTTTGCGGGTATAAAATGGCAGCAGCAAGCACAGGACCGAGTTAACTGGCGACACACGGGAGAGGCCTTTGTCCTGCAGTGGATGTATCCAGGCTGATGATGATGATGATGATGATGATGAACCGGTCAAAATGTAGGTGATCTTGAGTCGAAGTCCAATAACGAATTAGATAAGGTTGCTCATTCACTATCAAATTAAGAACTATCTATAAATACCAATAAGACCAAATGTATTTTCACACTAGGTTAAAATTCATTACGTTAGCGATATACGCATTAAAATTCACGGTTCTGCGATCGAGTAAGTAACCAAAATTAAATACATTGGTCTCACAATAGATAATGACTTACATTGGCAGGTGCATATTCATAATGTGTGTTCCAAATTAGCCTCAGGGTGTCATGCACGTACTCACGCTCTTCAACATTTTAATAACACTTACTTTATTATGCTTTCATTCAATGTCATATCCCATGATGCATTGAGTCTTGGGGCAGCATGTACACAACTTTCCTGGACCCAGTTAGACGACTTCAAAAATGGGCTGTAAGCATTATTCATTCCAAGCATAAAGACCCCAGTAAACCTGTGTTTTCTCGATTACTTATTTTGCCATTAGATAATCTATGGGAATTAAAAATATAGCGAAACATGTATACACGGTCATTAATTACAACCACCCTTTTAATGTGTCGATGTTCTCCTCCTCTTCTCGTTCTGTCAGACAACTAACCTTTGGTAAATGAAACTATTTATAACAACAACGAAAACAAAGTAACAACGTATATCGTGAACGGATTTTACAGTTCGCTGGTATTAAGAACTGGAATTATATACCTTTTGAAAAAATGCAGTGTGTTCGAATCTATTAAGAAGAATGTTTAGTTTGATGTTTAGTGTGATGGCTGTCCTAATTTTAGTTTGTAAGTAGAAGTTATTCTTTTTTCTGTGTTGTAATTATTAAGTATTAATAATTTTCTGTCTGTCTGTGTTGTAACACTTTTCTGTTTTGATCTTTGTGGGGTTATTTCATTTACTGTACTGCATCTTTTCAGATTCTTTATCAGATATTATACAACTTTTTCAGTTATGCTTTTCCGAAGTGCCCTTTCAAATGTGTGTTTTTGGACCGAAACTAGGCAATGGCTATGAGCCCACACAGTATGTGCAAACTTTAAGAGACCATTATGAGCAATAAATTTCAATTTTAATCCCAGTCGCGGTGGCCGTATTTCCGATGTAATCGGAAATGCTCCAGGCCTGTGTTTTAGATGTCAAAGAACTCCAGGTGGTCGAAACTTCCGGAGCCCTCCATTTTGGCGTTTCCCCTCTCATAACCATATCGCTGTTTTGGAACGTTAAACCCTGTCGATTAATACTGTAGTGAAGGGCTCCGGAAATTTCAACCCAGCCCTGCAGCGGTAGTACACTCTTACTTGCTAACTTCGGGGTAGTAATGGTTTGTCACATATGTTACAACCCTGGTAGTAAGCGCAGTTAATAATGGCGAGGGTGGTAACAGTTACTACCTCTGCTACCAGCATTTACCACCAGCATTTAGTAACTGTTACTATTCTAGCCGTTACCACCCATGAGTGTTAACATTTAAAGGTTTCAAGAAAAAAAGTTGTAATGGTTACTACCATCTTCATTTATTTTTGCATATTATTTCTCCATTGCTAATGCTGGTCAAGCATTGTCTCATTACTACACAACTTCGAATAGTCTAGCGTGGTGAGCCATGAACACGAAGAATTCATAGACCTCACAAGTCCACTATTTTTTTTTACTTTTTTTTCTTTATTGCCTTCTTGACTATAGGTCAAGCTAATATGACAATCAGTATCACACGTGTTTCATGCGTGATAACGCGTCAAACAAAGATATTACATCTTCAACACAGTCGGTAGTCCTATACACATCTCGCACTTTTATAACAGCTTCCACGAAACACTCATTAACGGATAGAACTCTCACATCACAGTGTCTGTACGATAGCATACTACGCCAAACCGAATGAAGACCAAGTAAAAATATAACATCCAAATTTTGCACAGAACTATCACAAGGCAAGAAACGAATTTTATATGAAGTAAGAGGTAAATCTTTTTTTAAAGTCCTCTGTAAAATGTCCCAAAAGAAAATAGCGTTCTTACAATCAATAAACACATGTTCAATGGTCTCAGGTTTGTTACACAGGAGACAGCATGCTTCCCCATGGTACATACATCTCTCTTTCTTCAAGCCACGTTTTTACTGGCAAGGTTCCCGTATGAAGTTGAAAAAAGAAGGTTTTCACATTGGGTGGTATACACATGTTTTTCACTCGCTTTAGTACGTCATGACCATATGATTTTTCATACTTTGAACGGTACAGGGGAACAGGAAAAACATTCTGTATTAGGTCTTTCATAAGGCGCTTTCTTTTCACATTAGTTAGGTAATCTATCGAAAACCTCGCCCTTAAGAAACGATATGACAACACAACTTCGCGCAAGAATGGTGACAAGGTGTGTCGTTCTCGCCTGTCTGTAGATACAAAGAAGTCAGGCATGTGGTGTAACAGCGTTGTTTGAAATAAAGAACGTAAAAACGAGTCTCTCTGGTCTCCAATGAGCAGGAAACGTGATATTACTTGGTTAAGAAACAGATGGCACAGAGACAGCCCTCCTTGCTTAACTCGCCGAAACAAGTTCGTTCTAGATGTTCTCTCCCACGTAGACCTCCAGATGAACGTGGCGAATATCCTGTGAACTTTGTGAATGATTTTACGCTTACAACTAAGTACTTGCAAAAGGTACATAATTTTAGCAGCCAGAAACACGTTGCATACAGCTGACCGAGAGAAAATTGATAAGCCACGACCGCCCCATCCTTCGGCGGTTGCGCGCAGTTCTTCAGCCTTTCCAAGCCAAAATGCTTCACTGTCTTGATACCTGTCCAATGGTACCCCTAGGTAACGACTAGGTGTCGTGAGCCACTGAATATTTCCAAAGGAACTGGGCGTGAGGTCCCAATTACCATGCCATAAACCAATGCTTTTCTCTTTGTTCATTAAACTACCACTCGTGTCACAAAACCTTTGAGTGATTTTTAATAACGAAGTGACACTCTCTCTATCAACTGCAAAAAAAGGCAATATCGTCGGCGTATGCCAAAACACCCACTTCACATGACTGCAACCTGAAACCATTAATCCCTGCATGGTGAATCCCTTTCTGACACAATGGTTCCAAAAATAGAGCGAAGAGCAAAGGACTTAAAGGACACCCCTGGCGCACGGAGGAAAGTACTTGTATGCGCTGTGAGAGTTCTCCAATTACAATTAAATTTGTAGTTGAACTTTTGTATGCCAATCTAATACCTTTACATATGATCGCACCAAGACCAGCGTATACTCAGCTAGCATGAAGAGTATATTGTGTGGAACGATGTCAAAAGCCTTGGCTAGATCAATTTGCAACATAGCTACTTTTAGAAGCACAGCGTCACAATACTCCAAAATGCTCCTGGCAACATGAATATTCGTGAATATGCTCCTACGCTTGATGCCGCAAGTCTGACGTGACCCGACCAACTTGTATATAACTCCTTGCAACCTCCTAGCCAGAACTTTCATAAACACCTTATAATCTACGTTTGTTAGCGTAATTGACCTGTACCCTGTCACTTTGCGTAAAACATGTTGCTCTTTCCCTTTAGGAATCAGCACTGTGTGTGCCCGATTAAACGATGGAGGCAGAGTTCCGCGATCTAAAGACTCTGAAAAAACCTAATGCAATGCAGCAGCTATATCCTCCTTGAACACCTTGTAAAAGGCGGCATTAATGCCATCTGGACCAGGTGATTTGCCAATGTCAAGATCATCGATGGCCTTCTCAATTTCCCCTATACTAATAGACATTTCCAATAAATTTGTGTCCTCAGCATTAAGTGTCGGCATTTCTATCAAGAACTGATCTACAAAACCCGGCTCCTCTGGTTCGCGATAAGCAAACAATTCCTGATAATAGTTATCAAAAGCTTTCATAATATCTTTATGTTCTCAATTTTTTTACGCATGTAGTAAGAAATAAGCGTGGGGTATATATAGCACCTGTTTTCTAGATGCATGTCTGGCACAAGGGAGCACTTGCGTTTCTGGAGGAATTACAACAAATGGTAACCTATAGCACTACATTATACTACCTGGTTACGTGTGTTTGTCGACACAGCACAAGACCTTTAATCATACTTACTCATAAAAAACTAAGTGTCATATCGATCCAGCAGGCTAAGGAAGCTGCCGGGAGACACAGTCTCTCCGTTATCTCCTAGGTTGGAGCCCAGTCCAGCAATCTGCTGGAAATTGATAATGTCTACTTCCCTCTCTCTATCTATTTATTATAAAAGGGCCACAAAAAGGCATTATGTACAGTGACTGAATCAGGGTACCGAATTCATTCTCAGTGGATTTTATTGCTTCACACGGCTAATGTATCAGTGGTTAAAAGGCAATACTCGTATTTGGGGTTTCACGCTCCAAAACAAAGATATTTGGAGACACGCTGCAGTGCAATACTGGTCACCATCCTCGGTGTTAATTGTGACCATCTGGTTATTTGGGCCGCTGGTCTTGCTAATTTGCTCTAATTTATTAAGTTTGTTGTAATTCTCTATTACAAAGCGTGTAGCACTTGCTTATCATTCGTCAACTTGTACTTCTCAGTTTTGACAATATCAGAATGACGTTTACATATCTCGGTTGCGTAATTTGAAACAAAATGTATTGTTTTATCTATGGATATCTTCTGCGTCATTTTTTCGTTTAATGATGATACGCCGAGACAATTCCTCTCATAAATTATCAGAATCGGAATCGCACACTGCTTTGGATTAGATAGTCAACAGCCGGGAAGCAAAAAGGTAGTAACGGGACAATAAATGTAGTAACGGCTGCAGTTACTACCTCTTTCATTCCAGCTACTAACTGTTTACTAACGTAGGTAGTAAACAGGTCGCAAAAAGTTAGTAACGGTTGCAGCTAGCAACTGTTTACTAACGTAGGTACTAAACAGGTCGCAAAAGGGTAGTAATGGTCCAAGAAAGGTATACTAACCGCTGCAGTTACTACCTATTTGCTTGCAGTTGATACCTTTTAACTAACTTTTTTAAGAGTGTAGTGGCTGAGGTACTCAACTGCTGACCCGCTGGTTGCGGGTTCGAATCCCGGCTGCGGCGGTTGCATTTCCGATGGAGGCGGAAATGTAGGCCCGTGTGCTCAGATATGGGCGCTCGTTAAAGAACCCGAGGTGGTCGAAATTTCCGGAGCCTTCCCCTACGGCGTCTCTCATATTCACATGGTGGTTTTGGGACGTTGAGCCCCACATATCAATCAATCAAATTTCAACCCACTGGGGTTGCATCTAAATCGAAGTACACGAGCCTATAGAATTTCGCAACCGTCGAAATGCGGCTGCAGTTTGATCCCGCGACCTTGTGGTCAGCCGTCGAGCACTGCAGTGACTACACCACGCGGCAGGTGTAATAGACAAGTTGATCGACACACGTTGTCTTGCGCTTTTCGATTTTATGTGTCGTTATGACCATACTCTTTCACATCACACGAATCACAAGCAAGAGAAACAGTACGTGTTGCTATGGCCCATATTCACAAACCAATTTCGGCCTTACCTCAGATTTTCCTCAGCTTCCTGCACTCTCTACATGCGTTATATAGGCACATAAACGGTAGCAGGGTGAAATATGAGTACAAGAAGGTTTCATGAATACTGGCCTACTTTGTTTATTAAGTGAAATTGAGGTATAAAAGTGATGGGAAAAACTCGAGGAAAGGATGAGGTTCGTTTGTGAATACAGGCCTATTTCTCAAGAGATCGTTAAGCTATACTGCTAGTGCTAAAAGACACACACACACACACACACACACACACACACACACACGGATATATATATATATATATATATATATATATATATATATATATATATATATATATATATATACTTTGTACGCCTTCATGGAACAATTACTAGGGTGCTCGGCTGCTGACCTGAAGGTCCCGGGTTCAATTCCGGCCGTGGCGGTCTCGTTTTGATGATGGAGGCGAAATGTTATAGAGGCCCTGTACTGTGCTATGTCAGTGAACGTTAAAGAACACCAAAGTGTCAAAATTTCCGGAGCCCTCCACTACGGCATCTCCCACAAGCATATATATGGTGGTTTTCGGGCGGACTCCCAAGATATTATTACAACTATAGTAACCCTTTGCGCCGCTGAAATGGTCCCAACGAAGCTACACATCGCTGGCTGAACGGCGCACAGAGCACCAGTTCCAGTGCACGAACCACCGCCAACTGTGACAGAGAAAGTGGGCGGGGGGGAAAGCACTGAGCGAGCACGTATGAGGGTCGCACGAAGCCGATAAGCGGACCGAATACATTTCCGTTATCGCCGTTGTGCGTCGGCCAGTGTTCTTTCTTTAGCCGAGTCTCCTCGGAGGACTCAGCTGCGTGGTCAGTGTGTATATCTCGTTTTTTTTTTTTTCGGAGCGCGCGCCACAGTGAAGGGCTTACGGCCTGCTGCCTGCAATGCAGCGAGTGCCACTAATGCTGTGAGAAAGGCGTAGCCGATCGTAATATGGCTGCGATGGGGGGGAAGGGGGGGGGGGAAGTCGACTGCGATTGGAGTCGCCGCGCGGCAACCGGTCCGACAAGGGGTGAGAACGCTTCCAGAGCCGAGGCACGTATAAACGAAGCCAAGACAAGACTAAAGCAAAGAACGCGCGAGAAGAAAAAAGAAGGTGGGAAGAGGCAGCGATATAGGCGAGCGTTATAACATTCGTTATCGGCGAAACACAGAACTGGCCGTGCCGTGCGTCTCTTTCTTTTTTTTTTCTTTCTTTGATAAGCCCAGCCCGATCGATCGACGCCATCATGCCTGGGCCAGCTGAGGCGTCCCGACGGTCTCTTCGAAGCAGTTGCGAGATAGCGCTCTCAGCTGACCGTGCCCCACCTCTATAGTCTCGCCGTTCAGTGTTTCAAGGTGACGCCTGGATTCGTGTAGGATGGACGGCCGCTGTCCCAGCCTACGGCGCTTCTTATCGGGGCTTTTCCCTTTCTAATCTCGTCTTGCCGCGCCATCGCCCACCCGCGAGCATACAAAAAAAAAACGCACAAATTCACTATACGAAAGTGGATTCATCTTTCGTTGGTTAAGTATCGGACGATCCCAGAGCACCCGTGACTTCCCTTATCGATTTTTTTTTTCTTTATCTCCCTGAGCCGAGAGACACCGCTGGACTTGAACATGCGAGATGTAATGCCCTACGCAAGTTTTTGAAACGGCACAGGAGAACGAGAGTGATGGGTTGCTTCAAGCGGTGCTGTAAGTGGGGCTGTATATAGAGAAGCGTGTTACTAGCCCACAGATCAGAAGGTCGATTTAAAGCTGCTAAGAACTAATCATGGCCTGAAGTGTGTACGCATTGGTTTGGGCATTGCACGGGACTGTACAGAATGGTAGTGCGTGGTATATCTTGTGGTCATTTTTGCTTGTTACGAATCTGTTCATGTTGTAGGCCCGTGTGCTCAGATTTGGGTGCACGTTAAAAAACCCCAGGTGGTAGAAATTTCCGCAGCCCTCCACTACGGCGTCTCTGATAATCATATGGTGGTTTTGAGACATTAAACCCCACATATCAATTAAGTGTTCGATCTATTCATTCCTCTCGCATTATCACCCACGCGCCCTCACGCACACACACACTTACTCTTGAAAAAAAAAAACAGACTACTTCCGACGGTAAAGCAAGAAACAAGTGCCTGCACAGAAGCCACATACAAACCCTCATCGGATAGTACACCGCAAACGTGCACAGTTTCGAACCACTCCTCTCATATCAGGAGCATTGCCTAATTAGGTTCTCACACTGACTCATTATAGCGGTTGGGAATGATGTCATCGTATTTAATAGGCACACTCGTTTGCCTTGGTGCACAAATCAAATTACCACGTGTCCTGAAAATGATCATGGAGCCCATAAGCATTTGTGTTCAGCTGGTTTCGTCATTTCGTCTCCCCCATCCCCCTCCCATGCGCAGGGTAGCAAATCGGCTGCCTATAGGCTGGTTAATCTCCCTGCCATTCTTTTCCTCTTATTTCCCTTCCTGGTTTTGTTGCGTCACGTGGTTCGACGCTGAAGTGAAATAGGCACGTTGTGCTTGAGATTAACGTATACTCTAAAGGAACACGTATATTTGGGTCAGAACGCTGGATGAATCACTCTTGTGTTTCTGTGTTCCGGAAGGAACGGAGGCATGACGTCATCACACGGCATCGTCGCTTGGCGACAGGTGCGCCGATCTCAGATGCGCTACAAAACCACGCGAGGTGCAGAAAGATTCCAATGCCTCCGCTTCAGGGGGTAATGCTAGTCACGGGGACATTATTATTAAAGAGTGACAGTGTTACAGTTACAATTGCCCAAGCCAAATAATAATAATAATAATAATAATAATAATAATAATAATAATAATAATAATAATAATAATAATAATATAACCCTGTTACAGTTACAGTTACTTTGAAAATGTATTGTCGTTCCTTTTCTGCTACTGCATAAAATAAGTAATTGAAGACGCACCAAATGATCAAATTGTTTAATAGAAAAGTACTGAGAGGCACGGGAAGTGCATAAGGAGTGATGACGACGTCCACAAATTATTGCCGTTCATCCTTTCTGTTCTTCGAAGTGTATTGGACACTGTTTAGAGAGCTTAACGTCCGCTGCCTATATGGAGTATTTATTTTTATTTCACCTCTCGAATCTAAAGGCATTACAGGGGGGGGGGGGGGGTGAGAACAAAAATTGCACACATATATACACCATTAAAACACAGTGAGTAATAATAACAGTAAAGTAAAACGAACTTGATAGTAACCAGTTTTGGTATTTTTTTTGTGTCTGGTGCCTGCAAATAAAAAATTGAATTGAATATTTAAATATCATTGGTGAAGGCTTCCAACCATTCCCTAGTGCTTCTAGCAGTATAATCGACCTCGACGAAAATGAAGACAGCTTTCGCCGTCGATTCGTTTTAGCCAAACGTTTAGCAAACCATGCGACTCGCTTTTTACAGCGAAAGCTGTTATGAGGTCAGAACACGCGTCATGCGCGGTGCCGTAGTTATCCGCCGCCGCCGTTGTCGGTGTCCGTAACCAGTATCGAACGAAAAAAAAAAAGAACTCGGTAAATAAAAAAAACGCTAACGACACAATGGCATTCGAACCCGGGTCCTCTGCGTGCCAGCCCAGTATTCTAACACTGAGGCACGCCAGTGCTTGGAACTCGTTTCTAAACTGGCCTTAGGCAGGCTTGATGTCGAGAAAGGAATCGCGTTGATTTGAGTAGTGAAGCGTTTTAGAGCACCAAAGGAACATCCAGGCGTCACACAAGGCGAATATCGTTACTGGATCGTCCCTTGCACCAACCCATTAGAAAACTTGTTCTTGATCACCAATTAGCTGTTGCGCGTACCCACTTCACGCATACTTCTTCATCGTCGTCAACAGTTGAATGAGAATATTGCACAATTTTTTTTAATTAGTGGTACCGCCTTTGCATGTGACAAACTATATGCTAACTCGCCCTATTCTTAAGAAGCCTCTGAAGCGATGGTGCTGCTGGCAGTTCTTGTAGTGGTAGGAGATGCTAAATGTGTTATAATTGCGGGGTTTTTACGCAACAACTACTATAGTATTTTAACAGCTTTTTTTTCAATGCGGCATTGGCCGTTACGAACAAAAATAAACTATGAGGACTAAGTGCACATCGTTGTGTAGTTTGCCCTTGTACGTATGCGCACGTACAAAAGAAAGAGCACGTCTTTCGGCCAAGGGCGCTTCGCAGTAGACCTTGCTGCAGCGTACTGTGGATGACAGATGCCTACTCCGCGCGAGTGACGTCATAGCTGGGCACTATATATACTAACTAACATACAGTGAAAACGCGATCCCGCTCGCTTTTGCCTCCAGCCATCGCGCTTGTTTTCATGCCGAGTCGTGCAGGTGAATAGCAAATAACGTCCCGCACTGGGAATCCCCTGGACCGGCCGTGGAAAAGTTTCAGTCGGCGCGAGTTTGCGATTTATCCCGGATCAAGCGATGAATGAAAGCGCCGCGTCGTACAGCTGTAACGAGTAAAATATGCGTCTTGCGTAAGAAGATGAACGCTAAACTGGCGTGCCTGCGGCTCCTCTTGCCCCGCCACAATGGGCTAGTTAGTGGCCGAAGTACTCGTTTGTTGTACTCGGTTGCTGACCCGCAGGTCGCGCGACCGAATCCCGGCTGCGGCGGCTGCATTTTTGATGGAGGCGTAAATGCTGTAGGCCCGTGGGCTCAGATTTAGGTGCACGTTCAAAAAAACCCAGGTGGTCAAAATTTCCGGAGCACCCCCCCCCCCCACCCCCCACTACGGCGTCCCTCAAAATCATATGGTGGTTATATCAATCAATAAATGCGGCTCCTCTTGGCACTCGATATGGTAATTGGGGCGAGTTAATTAACTTAGATGGCCCCTAAGCCATTCTGAGATCGAAGGCGAGACAGCGGTTTCTTTCTCGTCTTCACAGTACCCTTCTGCCCCGCCGCTATGGTCCAGTGGCTAAGCTACTCGGCTGCTGACCCGCAGGTCGCGGGATCAAATCCCGACTGCGGCGGCTGCATTTCCGATTGAGGCGGAAATGTTGTAGGCCCGTGTGCTCAGATTTGGGTGCAAGTTAAAGAACCCCAGGTGGTCGAAATTTCCGGAGCCCTCCACTACGGCGTCTCTCATAATCGTCTGGTGGTTTTGGGACGTTAAACCCCACATATCAGTCAATCACTGTGCCCTTCATACAAGCGTTATGTCCTCCTCTCCACTTATTTCTACAGAAAACACGAGGAATGCCACCCAGGAATCCGCGGTTTTCATTTACAGGCTGCTGCCTCCGCTTGCGCAGCCACAAACGCAGAAAACGAAGTAAAATGAACTTATCGTGCACGATAGTCATGCAAGACGGAGCAGAGCTGGCATGCGACTGCACGGTAAAGCCGTCTAAGAGACACTTAACTGCAGATATATCTCTCGTATATCGACCAATCGAGAGCTTACACCATCCTGACGTCACGTGAGCAAACAGTTCTTATCATATGGCAAATCTTATCATTACATTTTTTTTATTTTAAGGAAGAAAATACATTTTGAACTCTCCCGTCGACGGCAATGGGGAATTACAAGGCGGCAGCTGTCGTAATGACCGAGTAGGAAGATGGGCGCCAATGGAAAAGTTCAAAAATTATTTTCTTCGTTAAAACAAGAATTGCAATGATAAAGTTCAGGTCGCGGGATCGAATTCCGGCTGCGGCGGCTGCATTTCCGATGGAGGCGGAAATGTTGTAGGCCCGTGTGCTCAGATTTGGGTGCACGTTAAAGAACCCCAGGTGGTCGAAATTTCCGCAGCCCTCCACTACGGCGTCGCTCATAATCATATCGTGGTTTTGTGACGTTAAACCTCACAAATCAATCAATGTAATGATAAAGTTTGTCATATAAAAAAACTGCATGTTTGCTTTTGATTTAGGTATAAAAGTGATTTTAGTTGGACCACAACATGGTGCAAATTGCATCTCAATATGGACAAAAATTACGATTTTGTGGAAGATGTGATTTTGTTTTTTCGTAAAGTTAGTAAACTTGAGATGTCTACAAATATGTTTTTCCTCAAAATATACCTTTTCTGGAGTAAGTATTTATTACTCAAACATTCGTACAAAGTGCAGCATCGCAATAGAAAAAAGGCAAACATAACACATTTTGCCTAAGTTCTTGCAGGCGTATGTGGCATAAAAATGCAATATAGTATTACTGAGCCTCAAACACCTTACACATGCACCTTTACTTAACATGTAGACCGAATTAGTTATAACAAGAATGAGTGGTACTTTTATTTTTTTTTCAACAAACAACACCCAAACGACATTCCAGGAAGTTCAGAAGACAGCCACTTGGCCAAAAAAATTTTTATCTCCAAAATATTCTAGCAGTTCACTGTTTTCAATTTCAATTCAGAATTTTTTTTTTCGAAAACATTTGAGGTGGTTGCCATATTATGGCTGGGACGTTTGGCGTAGAATGACGGACCAGCTTTTGCAGCAATCATACATATTATTTATACATACATCATACATTATATATACAGCTTATACTGGCAATAAGAAACATGCGATAAAAAACAACCAGTTGCTATTGCATAGTCGCTCGTTTTGACCGACTCGGGCGGCTTTTAGGAAGAAAAAAATATAGGTGAAAACGTCTGTCTTTAAATGGCTTGCACTGACGTCACTGCAACGGCCATGTTGGCGTACCAGCATGGTGGGATGGGAACTTGGCGTCACGTCAGTCTTATCACTACATCGCATGGCGGTTCCCGCGTTATCCATGCGCACAGGCTTAATAACGTTCAGGCAACGCCGTTATCACACTGAAGCAGAATAATCGCCGCGGGAATATGCTGTTTTGACGTCATCTAAACCGCCATGTTATATCCGTATGTAGTGTGTCTGTGCATGAGGATGAGCGGGGTGGCCTTCGAGGAGGGATGGGGGTGGGGGGGAGAGGCAAGGATTAATAACCACAGTGCCTCCTCCCCTCCATTAGGTCAATGTATAGGGTGGACCTAGCGCCCGCCCCCCTCCCCCCGTCCCGCGCACACCCTTTGCATATATGACGTCACGTACAAGCTATCAATACTTATGGATGTGTAAGATTTTCCTCCCACCGTGCTCTACGTTTTATGTTCCGAAGTCCTTTTGAACCAGTGCGTGGTGTGTGTGCGCATGCAGGCCAACTTTCACTCGAATCTCAACGTCGTGTCTTCGCCATGCACGTAAGCCGATGGAACGTCCACTGTTTTCTTAATTTATCCCGTGCTCTGCGTCGCTAATTTTTCGCTTTGTCCTTCGCTAGATGCCTAAAAGGTCGATTCGCGCAAAATATGTTACTTTTGTGTACGAATTTCGAAGGCTGCATAGAGAAAGTGAGGAAGAAACTTCAAGGATGACCCGGTTCTTACGGTTCCCTGGACTGGATAATATCTATATCGCCAGGAAAACAAGGTCTCTTACGTCAAAGCCTCAAAAGATAGGAATTATTCGCCCCTGAGGCACCACTGTCAGTTTGCCATATTGAACGATTTGAACGATTGTATTGAACGAATAACTTATTCCTGACGCCGTCGATAAAAACAAATTCTGAGGGTATCTTGCATAATGCCTAAGATTGCTTGAAGCTGAAAAATTTCTGTGCCCATCTTTAATGGCTACTGCTGAGGTTTTACGTCCCAAGACCACAATACGATTATGAGAAACATCATAGTGTAGGGCTCGGGAAATTTTGACCATCTGGTGTTATTTAGCGTGCACATACACAGGCTTCAAGCACTTCGCTTCTATAGAAATGCGGTCACCGGTGGCGGATTCGTTCCGACGACCTTCCTGTCAGCAGCCGAACATCCTAACCACTAGATGACTGTGGCGAGTGTGCGCATGCTGATGCAGTATACTGAAAGGTGTGGTATGCATTTGGCGAGGAATTAGGCTCGTCGTACCTCATTCCATTAATGGAGCGCACTGTGCAATTATAGCGCTTATATCACGCATTTTCTACTGGTATAGATGAGGGATACTAGTGAAGCCCTTTTTACGGCCCATGGTTTGCTTCCCCGTAGGAATACGTCGTCCAGGGGATTGAAGCAACGTGACATAATCAGTGAGGCCTCTCATAAGAGGATAGTTATAGTGCGAGAACAGAACGACGACAAAAAGACAAGAAGGACACGAAGGACACTTTGTCGTCGTTCTGTTCTCGCGCTATAACTATCGTCATTGCAAAAGGATTAAAATGTGGGCCAGTTGGTAATTCATTTTCTTCGTTCAGCGAACTGGGAGCGCAGAGAAAACACAAAGGACGAAGCGAGGAACCACACAACACGAGCGCTCCAGTAACACGAGCGCTCGTGTTGTGTGGTTCCTCGCTTCGTCCTTTGTGTTTTCTCTGCGCTCCCAGTTCGCTGAACGAAGAAAACTATCGTCATGTCATACCAACTAGCCCAGACTGCCACACTTCTTATAAGATCTTCCAGATGTGACAAGAAAGCCACCTGAAAAAGCTCTACCAAGCGCGCAGGTTGTTAGATACACCGCAATGGAGCCACGCGTGCGAACCAAAGACCGGCTTCTGTGAGAGACAATGCCTCGAGAGAGCTGCTCTGGGTCATGAAGAGATCAGCCTGAACCGTGTCCTTGACCCAAACGCCTTGCGGGCCCACCGCGCCCAGTCCTGGCCCGTGTTGTGACCTATAGAGCGCTGGCCGCACGCGCCGAGGGGCAAATTGCTGCCGGGCGACGAAAAGGTGCGCCCACCATCTCTCACTCCCATCGACGCGAAAGATTAATGGCACTGGGGGCATCCCAAGGGAATCATCTTCACGGCCTTGCGCTGGCTGCCTGCACGACTATAGCTCTTACCACTGTCGGAGTGTCTTGTATTTGCAGTTGGGTGCAGTTGTGTTCAGGCCCATGGAACGATGAATTTTAATTCCTAGAATACAAGTAGCGTGTAAGAGCCTGGTAACTCGGGGTGTTCCCGCTTGCGGCCAGCCAAGAATGTTCGTCAACAAAAGGCTGGCGAGAAAGCGGCACTTGTAGGATACCTTTAACCTTATTGCAATGCGTCCATCAACTCCTCTATTTTTCATGTTTCTGAGGAATTAGTCTCATCCAATGCAGGCAGCGTCGTATTGCTTCAATGTCGTCATTGCATGCCCACGTAGCCGAAAAGTTACGGGCTGTCCAGAGAGGCTGATCTGTATAGTTCCCACGAGGCGCCTGCAGTGCTGCACGCATTTGGAGCGGCGAGAACGCGTGGATGCACGGGCTCGCGCTGAAAGAATGCGCGTCCCGTCGGCAAGATCGGTGGCTGCGCGAAGTTGACGACAGGGGAGAAGGGCTGCGTAAACCTATGCAGAGCCGGGTAATTGCTCCATGCGCGGGCAGTGCATCGCGGCTCCTGCAGCAGCACTGCGCTCATCCGCAGCATCCATCCATCGTCTTCGTGTTTCGCCGAGCGCTTGCGGGCACCCCTTCGCACCGCCCATGGACGGTGCACGCCGCAGACTTCGGGACGCGTCGGGCCCACATTGGTGGTGTCCCAAGGCCGCATTTATTATGTCGTTGACCTCCCTTTGGGTGTCCAGCGCACGCCTTCTTTATTTTGGGGGAACTGGTTTCAAGCGGTCTCTCTTCTAGGCGAAGAAGCTCTGATCGAAACAGCGCAGGCACTCAGGCTCTGTACAGCATAAATGATGGACCGAGCCACCTGGGCGCGGTGCCGGCCTCGCGCCTACGTAACAGCATGCCCCACTGATCTCTACCTCCGCCACCACCGTGCCATCACTTTCACCGCTCCGGCAAGTGTGGCCGCCCTCCCTGCGTGTTAACGTGGCGTGGTCAGTGTGTGCCCACGCGCCAGGCCCGGTTGGGCGCACGCGGACTTTCTCGCGTCGACATCAAGGGGTGCTGAGGTCAGAACAGTGCATGCGAACACACGGAACGAGCTACTGTTAGGAGTGGGGATAATGGATCAGCCACCCCACACACAACGTGTCGTGCATCAGACTGACATACTCACTCCCTTATGAAGGTTAAAATGTACTTTATCCTTACAGCGTATGGTATACCGCACACCAGATGAAAGCGCGACACGGAACTAAGGGACATGCACAAACGCTAAGAGCGCTCATGTATGTCCTTCTGTTTCATGTCATGCTAGCTAGAGCCCGCTGTGCACTGCCATATGCTATAATGATTTAGGAATATCCAACTGGACTGACTATTCATTGCGAGGTACACAAAATTGATTTCGTGATGAGTGATCAAAGCTTGGAAGCTTGTTTCTGCAGAGGTCCATTCTGGACAGCATCTTACTACATGTCCGCAATAAATACAACTACTAATCTGGGTGGCTAACGTGTGTGGCTCTTGGAGAGGGAGGGGGGAAGCAAGCGCCTTTATGTATGCTTTCTCACTATTGGCCGCGAGGCTAGAGAGGCCAGTGCTGCGATCGTTTTAACGTTACAGATAGGGTAGTAGTTGTGGGATACGGCAGCTTTGCTTTCGCGACACCACTTGCATCGTCCCCCGTGGCTGCACCGGTTTTTAGTCGCGATTCTACTATGCAAATTAGACACGAGAGTGCCACCGGGGGCACCGATTTGTAGTTTGCTTGCCAGTATTATCAGGTCTTACTGATTCTTTAAGCAATGAGCTTCAAAACAAAGGGAAAGCATGCACGGTGTCCACAAAAATAGTGCAGGAAATGCGGTGTTCTAGCAGACAACACAACACGGCATCCAATGAGTTACGTCATCACGTAGATGGCGGCACGGTATGTCCCCGAGGCAAATAGCCGCTGCTGACGTCTCTGTGGTTAGGCCAAGGAGGATTAAAGAAAAATTGCTGGAGTGGAAGCTCCAGCAATGCCTTGCCAGCAGAAGTGAAGCCATCTTTTGCCACTTCCAAGGTGGCGGAAACATGCTCTTTTCTGATGGTGCCCACTTAAAGATCAAGTGACTTTGATATGTTATGTAAATGCAACGTTAGTTCTATGTTAAAAGATAGTTGTTCCCGACGAAGTAACACACAGAAACGAGTATAGATGACTGAATATTCAAAGAACTTTGCCTCCAATTAGAGGCTCACTAAGGAAAACTAGTAACTGTAACACGCACTCGAAGCACTATGTGACCACAAAAAGTTCCCACATTAAACTTGATGGGCATGCGAGGGAAACGATTCGTTTTTATTCACTGAACGGTGATAATGTATCATGCCCCTAGTAAGATGGCCACCACAGCGGCCATCTTGCCAGTGGAACGGCTTCACTCCTAGGCAGTCATTTCCACTCCAGCAATTTTTTTTTAATCCTCCTTCGGTTAGGCCTGTGCTAAACTGAGAACGCGCAGCATTTTTGGCGTTATACGATAAGACTTACTGCACAACTCAGCTCTTCGCAAGTTTCTTTTAAGGAGTCATCGCAATCACTTGACACAAAGATTCACCGTCAACAATATGTTGCTATGCAGAGCCTGAATCCCCAAGAAATGCACAGTCTCAACTGCTTCGTCTTGCGAATTGACACAGTTCTGCCTTGCTCCATGATCCCTGCAGGTGGCAGCACGCTTAGAATACCCATTACAATGTAGTGGAATTGTACCGGCCTCAATGAATCTCCATTTTTTCGAACCTCAATCCTGCATGGCCATCAATTCTTACCCCTGGGGGCCGGGCTGCAGCTTCGTAATTCGATCTCAGGTTGTTTAGGCAAACCTGAGGCGAAAAAAAATGCCATATCCATTAACCTGTCTGTTTAAAGCTTGTGCTCCCACGCTGCATAAGACCCCAATGTTTACCACTGCACCATTACGCCCAAATAAAAGGTCCAAAAAGCTGACGCGGGTCTTGCTTTAACTGTAGCGACATGTATATAGGTTTTCTTTTGTTTGGTCATCTACTGGTGATGCTCTACTGGAGTTCTTTTTTTTTTAGCACAGCACAGGATAGAAGTTACATCACTGAATGAACTGTGTCTATATAGTCATATGACTCAAGTGTATGCGGCAATGATGACGCTTTCCCCTTTAGTCTCCTGCCAAGCATCATCTGGCGCCACTGCTGTGGTGGCGTTTTTTTTTTTTAGCTGACACTCTGATTCCGTGTTGCCACGGACGGCTTGCAATGAGCGGCGATGCTTTTCTTCTCACCGGCCCCTTGGGGCCTCACTTACAGAACTCGACGGCCGATTTGGGGGAGATTGCTTTGGCTCTGCGTGTGTACCCGCGGCAAAAAATTGTGTCGTCCCGCAAAAGAAAGCACGCACAAAATGATACCCATCCGGAAGACTAATCGCCGTGCTCCAGATGCATAATAAATGGCAAGTAATTGCGCCGCAAGAAACGTAGAAAGCATAAAAAATGACAACAAAAAAGTGTGCGAGAGCGTGAGGCCCACCGAGTTTATTGACACACCAAAAAAAAGTTTCCACTTCGGGACTCATTACGTTGGCCGTGTCGCAGTTGCGACAGCTCCGCCTATCAGCCAAGCGGCGCAAGTAATGACGCCCAATTTCAATGCACCATAAATTTCGGCCCTTCTTGGCAGCGCCGAAATTTGGAAGCCTTCGCCTATATATGGTCGTCTTAGTCGTTCCATTACATACTTTGGCAAACAGAAAAAGTAACAGTAACCGCTTCGAAGCGGTTGGTGGCGTCCAGGTTGTTATAAGTCCAGGTCAAGTTGTTTATCCATAATTGAGGACGGCACGTGCGCGTGCTCCATCATCGTCAGTGTACGAAGCTCAGAGTGGCTCACTGAAGTTGCTCGAACACTGTCGAAATATAATGACTGTGAAACCCCAGGAGGTCGAAATTTCCGGAGCCCTCCACTACGGCGTCTCTCATAATCATGTGGTGGTTTTTGGGACGTTAAACCCCACATATCAATCAACCGAATAACGACTGTACAACAGGCAGCTCTGCGTGATGACCACTGTCTCGCACTGTTCAACGCGGGCGGAAAGAACGTGCTAGAAACTGACAACTGGTACGGCCAGTTTGGATAACGAAGTCTGCAGCAGCTAAGACTAGATGATTATAATGATGACTGGTGTTCTATATCGGAAAACCATGATATGAGAAAATTAATCTTCCTTTCATCTTGAATACTTTTAGGGGCGAAGCTCCTTATAACGACACCCGTTCGTCCCTCGTTGTGTGTAACAAGTATAAAATTTTGACCTCCAAGGTGGTGCCGGTGAGAGACTTCTTCTGTGCGCTGTTGAACAATAAAAATTAGTGCTCAATGTACATATCAATGGCTGCTAATGGGGAATGAGAGACAGGAGCATTCGGCTTTTAGTTAATGCGCACGCTACAATCCCCATTAGCAGCCATTGGCATGTACATTGAGACCTATCTGACAAGAAAGGGTTGCTACGTTATACTCGCTGGGTGTAACCTCCTTAGCTTTAGACCCCAAAGCAGGCAAGGCCGTAAATACGGAAAATCTGAGGCCCATATCACTGACTTCGTGCGCGGGCAAGCTTATGGAGACGATGGTACGGGATCGCCTCTCCCCATACCTTGAGGGCAAGCGCTTCTTAGCAGACACCATGTTTGGGTTTCGCCCACACATGTCTGCACAGGACGTCCTTCTCCAGCTCCATAGGGCCGTCATACAGCCCATAAGTATGCAACACAATGATAAAGCCATCCTCGCCCTTGATCTGAAGGGGGCTTTCGACAATGTTAAACACAGCAGCATCCTGGCTAACTTGAGCTCCACCGATTGCGGGGCTAAGGCCTTTGCATATGTCAGAGATTTTCTCTCTAAACGCCAGGCACTTCTTCAGATCGAGGACGAGGAATATGGCCCGTACATTATGGGAACACGGGGTACTCCACAGGGAGAAGTGTTATCACCGCTCCTTTTCAACATTGCTATGATGCGCCTTCCAAGCGAATTGGCCAGGGTGGAAGGCACACAACACGCAGTATATGCCGACGATATTACAATCTGGACCACTGAAGGGAGCCTTGGTGAAATGCAGGAACGCCTTCAGCAGGCCGCATCCATAGTCGAGGCGTATGCCAACGATTGTGGACTCCAATGTGCTCCGAACAAATCAGAGCTTCTGCACATTAGAGCGAAGCCAAGAGATAAGTCAGCCATACACATCTCCCTGTCTGGGGTTCCCATCAGAGAGGTGGAGGAGCTCCGGATTCTGGGCCTGTTCATTCACTACAGACTCAGACCGGACTCCACTATAGCGAAACTCAAGAGAATAGGCGAACAGGTAGGGCGCATGATCCACCGCGTTTCCAACAAGCGGGGTGGTCTGCGGGGCAGGGACGCGCTTCGGCTCGCGCATGCCTTCGTGACTAGCCGGATCCTCTACGCCGTCCCATACCTTCGCACTAACTAGCAAGAAGACGAAAGAATAGATGCCATCATTCGTAAGGCTACTAAACGAGCTCTGGATCTCCCGGTGGCCACTTCCAACGCCAAACTGAGGGCATTAGGTGTGCTCAACTCCTACCAGGAGTTGCGGGAGGCCCACCTTATGAATCAATATACGCGGCTCGTGCAGACGGCTCCCGGGCGCCGCCTGCTAAACCGCTTACATATACAGCACACTTGCACTGCAGAGGAGGCGGAGCGTATTCCGGAACTGTGGCGGCATATGCTCTCGGTCGCTCCACTCCCCAGTAACATGGATAAGCACACGTACGAAAGCAGAAGACAGGCGCGGGCTCGGACGCTTGAGAGGCAACACAGCTCCCGACCTGGTGTATTCTACGTAGATATAGCAGGGCCTTCACCCACGGGATTTTACACGGCCTCTGTAGTTCACCGGGAAAAGCATGTCAATGGGCTCTCGTTCCGAGCACAAAATCCAGAGCGCGCTGAGGAAGTCGCGATAGCGCTTGCTGCTGCGGACCCCAACTCGAAAGTTATCATCACGGACTCCCGGAAAGCATGTACTCATTACTTGGTAGGAGAGATATCCCCCCTAGCCAGCCAAATTCTAAAACGTGCTCTCGCTGATCCAGCCCCGAAACGCATCGTATGGGCTCCTGGCCATCAGGGCTTACGAGGTAATGAGGCTGCTGACGCGGCCGCCCGAGCGCTTACCCACCGGGCTCCTCACCTTGGCTCTTATGACTCGGAGGCCAATACACCGCTACTGCGGTTCAAAGAAATTCTAACCTATTATCGCGACACTCACCGCCTTTACTCGGCTCCTGCAAAGGGGCTGAGTAAGGCGGAAGAGCGAACTCTAAGGCGCCTGCAGACAGGTACTCTACTCTGTCCTGCAATCCTAAAACATTTCGATGCGAACACAGATGGGCGGTGCCCACACTGTGGGGAAACGTGTGATATCTTCCACATGGTATGGGCATGTCCGAAAAATCCCCACCTACCCCCTTCCCCTACCCCTTCCCGAGAGGCATGAGAGACTGCCCTCCTCAACTGCTCATCACTAGAGTCTCAACGGGCTCTGGTGAGACGGGCGCGAGTAGGGGCCTCGTCATGCGGTGTCCCGGACTAAGGACGCCGACCATGTAGCGGGGGTCATGCTTTGGCCCCGTACCTCTCTCTTTTATAATAAATGTTTTTCATCATCATCATCCTTAGCTTTAGAAAGATTTAGCGAGCGTTGAGCCGCAGTGCCATGAATACAATGAACTTGTATATACCATGAATGAACTCGAGGTGGTTGAAAATGGGAAGTAGATACGAAGCGCAAGCCGTAAGAAAGTAAAAGCTGAATTCTCCGCTTCTCATTTCCCATTAGCAGCCATTGGCATGTACATTGAGCACTATCTGACTGAAAAAGTTTGCTACGTCATACTCGCTGGGCGTAACCTCCTTGGTTTTCGAAAGGTTTAGGGAGCGTTCGGCCGCAGTGCCATGAATACAGTGAACTAGTATATACCATGAACTCGAGGTGGTTAAAGGTGGGAAGTGGACCCGAAGCGCAAGCCGCAAGAAAGTGTGCGTGTGCCACCTCTCGTTTAGTCCTTGCCATGGAATGTCCGCTGGATGGTGGTGCTTCTATATGGGGAATATATGATGAAAAGATGCGAGATGGTGGTACTTGGAGTGTTGAATAGATGGACGAACGGACACATAGACAGATGCATGGATGGACGCATGAACGGACGCAGGGGCGGCTGCATGGACGAACGCAGGGACGGACGCACGAACAGACGCACGCACGGACGGGCTGATGGACGCATGGACGGTCACACTGACGGACGCATGGACGGACGGAAGCAAGAACGAATGGACGGACGAATTCTTCGCCCCCACTCTCCATCATTCACACCGTGGATATGCTGCCATTTTTTTTTCAAGAAACGCACAGAAGCTACAGGCGAGCAACGCCTGACAGGGGCCCCTGCACCCGTAAGCATTTTAATTAATACACCATACTGCAATATGTAGTGGTAGTCCATTGACAGTAATGAAAAAAAGAACGCTGACAGGAGAGGAATAAAACAACTAATATAAAAAACGGTAACATGCAGAGCTGAACGTAAAAATTACAACAGTATGGAGTATGCAGAGATGAAGATGCGAACGTAAGCATGTACATATATATATATATATATATATATATATATATATATATATATATATATATATATATATATATATATATATATATATATATATATATATTATGACGACTCGGTTGTAACGAGGTTTATTGGCCGTGAACTCGGGAACGAACAAGCGCAACGGACCCGAAGATGAAGCGCACGTTCAAAAGAAGATGATGATTGTCAGCCAGAACATATGATGATGATTGACTGCTGTTCAGATGAGGATGAAGCGCATAATAGATGCCCACACTGATCCCCCCCCCCCCCCCCCCGTGGAAGCGGCCAGCCTGGCCGCTGCGGGCGGGTAGTCAAGGTGACGAGGAACGTCGTGTGAAAAGCTTCATGTGGGAAACGTGGACAATTTCGGTGCTGCGGTAACGGCGGTCAGTTGGCACGACAAGAGGCGTCACACGATAGTTGACAGGTGAAGTCTGCTCTAAAACAACATATGGGCCGATAAATAGAGGCTGGAACTTGTCGCAGAGACCAGGTGTGCGAAGTGGTGTCAGGGAAGTCTGCTCTAAAGCAACATATGGGCCGATGAATCGAGGCTAGAACTTGTCGCGTGTCAGAGAAGTCTGCTCTAAAACAACATATGGGCCGATGAATCGAGGCTGGAACTTGTCGCAGAGACCAGGTGTGCGAATTGGTGTCATTAGCAGCACCTCGTCACCCGGTCGGAATGATACCACACGATGAGAGGTGTCGTAGACGGCCTTCCTTGCTTGTTGCGTAGCTTCCGTGTTCATACGAGTGCGCTGGCGGCACTGGGCAAGGCGAGAAATATATTCTTCGCAAGAAGATGGTGATGGAGGGTCATTGCTGGTGAAGAAGGAAACATCGATAAAGAAAGTAGGTGAACGTCCGTAAACTAAATAAAATGGTGAGTAGCCGGTTGTGCGCTGAACAGCGGTGTTGTATAGGCGAAAGTGAGGAGCGGTAGAAGTTTATCCCAGTTTCTGTGATCCGGTTGAATGTATACGGCGATCATGTCGGCAAGGGTTCGATGAAATCTCTCGGTCAGACCGTTTGTTTGAGGATGGTAGCTAGACGCCATCTTGTTTGTAGTACCAGAAACGCGAAGAACTTCACCTAAAAGCTGTGATAAGAACACCTTTCCACGGTCACTTAGAAGTACACGAGGAGCACCATGACGTAGTATTATGACCTGAAGGACGAAGTCAGCAACTTCTGATGCTGAACCAGTAGCTACTGAAGTTGTCTCGGCGTAGCGTGTCATATGGTCTACGGCGGTGACTATCCATCTATTTCCAGCACCAGTAACAGGAAGGGGCCCATAAAGATCGACACTGACGACCTCGAAAGGTGTTGTAGGGCACGTCATTGGCTGTAACTGACCAGCCGGGGGAGATGTCGGAAGTTTGCGAAGTTGGCACGGAGAGCAGGAACCCATGTACTTTGCTACGCTGGTAGAAATCCCAGGCCAATAAAAGCGGCTTCGAATGCGGTCGTAGGTTTTGTGAAAGCCGAGGTGGCCAGCAGTCAAATCGTCATGAAAGGCGTTAAGTACATGATGTTGAAGAGCGCGTGGCAGAACAGGTACCCAGCGTTTGTCGTCAGGATGATATATGTGACGATACAGCACACCGTCCTGAAACATGAAGTGCTCGAGTTGTCGTCGAAGGCGTGCATTGGGTGGGCGCGTAGCTCCTGAGAGTTGGTCTATAATGCGCCGACAATACGGGTCAGCCTGCTGGCGAGAACTGAGGGGTTGTTCATCGTCGATTGGCGGTTGGTACAGCGAGGCGAGCAAGGCAACAGAAGTGGGAGTCACGTCCGCACTGGTGTCGTTGGAGGTGGCAGCTGGAGTGTCGAACGAAGCCGTAGGTAGTGGGCAACGAGAAAGAGCGTCGGCGTCTTGATGTTTTTTGCCCGATTTATAAGTAATCTCAAACTGATACTCTTGTAGGCGTAAAATCCAACGACCCAAGCGTCCGGACAAGTTCTTCATTGTAGAAAGCCAGCATAAGGCGTGGTGGTCCGTTACGATGGTGAATTGACGGCCGTACAGATAAGGACGGAACTTTTGTATGGACCAAACCACAGCGAGGCACTCCTGCTCAGTGATGGTATAGTTCTTTTCGGTAGAAGTAAGCACTCGGCTAGCATATGCGACGACCCTTTCCTGTCCAGAGTTATCGCGTTGGAGGAGAACAGCACCTATACCGCAACCGCTGGCGTCGGTATGCAGGAGTGTTGGGGCGGTGTCATCAAAATGGCAGAGTACGGGCTCTGACGTCAAAGCTTCCTTCAATAGGTCAAACGCCGACTGACATTCCTCGGACCACACAAAGGGTGCATTAGAAGCAAGTAGTTTGTGAAGTGGCGCAGCTATTGAAGCGAAATTTCGTATGAAGCGACGAAAATAGGATGCGAGGCCAAGAAAACTTCGCAAATCCTTAAGTCTTGTGGGGCGTGGAAATCAAAGTACGGCAGCGATCTTGTCGGGGTCAGGGCGAATACCGTCCTTGCTGACGACATGACCGAGAACCTTGATGGATTTGGTGGCGAAACGGCATTTCTTAGTGTTGAGCTGCAGACCCGCACCGGCGAGGCATGTTAGGACGTCATTCAAGCGCCTCAGTTGCTGAGAAAACGTTGATGAAAAGATGATAATGTCATCGAGGTAGCAGAGACACGTCTTCCATTTGAGACTACGCAGGACGGTGTCGATCATGCGTTCAAACGTCGCGGGCGCATTGCAGAGCCCGAAAGGCATCACGTTAAATTCGTATAGGCCATCGGGGGTTGCAAGTGCCGTTTTTTCTTTGTCGTCATCGTGCATGGGAATTTGCCAATATCACGAACGCAAATCAAGGCTTGAAAAGTATTCGGCGCCTTGCAGTGAATCAAGCGCGTCGTCGATGCGTGGCATGGGGTATACGTCCTTGCGTGTGATGTTGTTAAGTGCCCGGTAATCAACGCAAAAGCGCACGGAGCCATCTTTTTTTCGTACCAAAACAACAGGGGATGACCAAGGGCTAGTTGATGGACGAATTATTTCTCGTTGGAGCATGTCAGCGACGTTTTCCTCGATGATTTTTCGCTCAGCGAGAGACACGCGGTACGGGCGGCGATGTACAATAGATGTTCCCTCCGTCTGAATGCGATGCGCTGCAGTGGTAGTTCGGCCCAACGTTGAAAACAGATGTCGAAAGAATCGGCGTGTTTCGTTAATAACGCAAGCAACTGCTGCGTCTGCGTAGCTGTTAAGTCATCACTGATAAGGGCTGTGAAGGGAGAGGATGATCCAGGCTTACTCATAGAACGGTCGTCGGTAGAGGCAGGTTTAAGTGGCGTGACGCTGACAGGCTCAGCATCCACAACACAGGCTACTGCAGTGCCCTCTGGCAGGAGAACTTTCTCTGGCGTTTCATTCGTAGCAATGACGAGCGCGGAGCCATGGTGAAAGCGTACGACACCTGATGCAAGGGCTACGCCTTTAGCGACGACAGTCGACGAAGGGGACACCAAGACGTCACCATGGTCGATGTCCTTAGAGGTCAGGGTCACAATTCGTTCTTGATGTGGCGGTAGTTCGAGATCTTCGCGAGCGAACAGGCGTAGTGGCTTTTAGACGCCTTCGTCGAACATGGAGTCCGTATTAGGTGCAGAATCCGTTCACCACAACATATAGCGGCTGAAGAAGAAGATAGGAAGTCCCACCCTAGAATTAGCTGGTGAGAGCACCGGGTAAGGACAGTGAACTCGATGTAATGCAAAATGTCATCAATAAACACACGAGCAGTACAAAGAGCAAAAGGGCGGATAGTGTTCCCCTGGGCTTCGACTAGATTGGGTCCGTTATAAGGTGTCATTACTTTTTTCAGGCGTTTGCACAAATCATACCTAATTACAGAAACTGTAGCACCGGTGTCCACCAAAGCGTCCACGAGAACTCCTTCCACCGTAACAGAAACCATGTTGAACGGGCGTGCTGGAGGAATATGAGTCCTACTGTTACATGCAGTTTCTCCTCCGAAAACTGCATCATTTAGTTTTCCGACCGGTTGTCAGTCGTAAACAAGGCTGGCCGAAGAGGAGAGGAGGAGCGACGGAAGGGCGAAGGTGATCGGCATCGGCTTGAACGGTAAGTGTTCCGCGTCTCGGTCGACGCGGGCGGAGATGGAGACCGCTGCTGTCCAGATGAATAACGCCGAGCGTAAGAATCCCCACTGGAAAAGTCCCGTTCGCGCATGTCGTACCCGCGACGCTCGTCCTGCTGGCGCTTGCGGCAGAAGCGCGATATATGGCCCCGATATCCACAGTAAAAGCATGTTGGGCGAGACGGGCGTCAAGGCGGGTAGTGGAGGGCGTTCGGCGCACCGTGAGATAGCGCACTCAAGTGGACAGACGGATGGTCGGGTGGCATTGGCCGGAAGTGGACCGGTGGTGCAGCAGCAACCGGCGTGCATGATGGAAGCGGCGAAGTAGAGTTTACGTTGCGAGGAGGCGCGGCCGCAACTTGCGCGTACGTTGGAGGGCTAGACGGAGGTGGCTGTACGTAGGCTGGACCGGCGAATGATGTTAGTTCCTCCCTTACAATGTCACGCAGGGCCATGCTTGAAGGCTGTGTGACAGATGGAGAAGGTGGTGATATGCCCATTGATTGAAGCTCTTCGCGTATGATCTCCCGTATCACGTCACGCAGGTCCCGCTCTGCTGGACGGTGTTCACTATTGCCCGACTGAAGGCGAACAGAATCAAGTTCGTCGAGACGCTGACACGTAGAGACGACGTCAGCGACAGTAGAAGGATTCTGGGCAACAAGGGCATTGTAGGCAATGCTTCCGATGCCCTTCAGGATGTGGCGCAGTTTGTCCGACTCGGACATCGAAGAATTGACGCGCCGGCAAAGCGCAAGGACATGCTCGATGTAAGATGTGCATGACTCGCCTGGATGTTGTTGGCGAGTATCTAGGGCCCTCCTCGCTAGAGCGGATCGAACGGCTGGCGTGCCGAATACTTGGCGAAGCTGCTGCTTGAAGGCAGGCCAGTCGGTGAGGTCGATCTCATGGTTCAAGAACCATGTCTTGGCAACGCCCGTAAGATAAAGCGATACTCGGCGGAGCTTGTTAGAGTCGTCCCAGTGATTAGTTGCGCTTACTCGCTCGTAGTTATCGAGCCAGTCCTCCACATCTTCGCCGCGGAGACCAGCGAAGATCGGAGGGTCACGCTGGTGGTTTACGATGTAAAGAGGAGGGGCTTGCGGCGCAGAGACGGGAGCAGAAAGGGCATCCACCCACTCACTCTGAGACATGTTGGCGGACTGATGGTCCAAGCGGCGGCCTGAACGGAGCTCCAGCGAGTAGGCATTGTAAGGAGAGGTACTGGGATCGTCAATCCACCTCCACCACGTATGACGACTCGGTTGAAACGAGGTTTATTGGCCGTGAACTCGGGAACGAACAAGCGCAACGGACCCGAAGATGAAGCGCACGTTCAAAAGAAGATGATGATTGTCAGCCAGAATATATGATGATGATTGACTGCTGTTCAGATGAGGATGAAGCGCCTAATAGATGCCTACAATATATATATATATATATATCACTCTCCCAATCATTACTCTCCCAAACGCTGTGTTAGTAGCATTTCCTTTATATTATTTTTAATGCATTTCTAGTCGAGTGCTGAAGTCAATATTATTTTCTTGGTTATATAGAATTGTTAGCACTTGGTAGCTGGTTGTTTGTTTACTATAGTTAGTCCCTCTTTTTAGTGTCCGCCTTTTCTTCTGTGTCATATCGTATGGGACTTCGTTACTGCTGCTGTCTATATTAGTGCATTTGTATGAATATGCTGTAATAATTTAAAATCATAAACTTGGCTTGCTTGAAGCATTGGATATTTTTTAAATAGCGGTGATTATGAGAAACTCCGTAGTAGAAATATACAGGAACGTCGACTACCTTGGCATTATTAAAGGGCCCGAATCACCTCTTAAGAAATCTTAGACCATCTCCACGAAGGAAACCCTGATGCGATGCGAAGCAGTAGCGTTGCGCACGGGTGGTGTCACGGCTTGAACGGCGCTAACGCGGGGGCTGCGGTGAGCGCTGGGAGATTCGTTTGAAGCGATGGCTGGCGTAGGTCTTGTAGGTGACACGTGCAGACATGTTTGAACGCGTACGCTAGGCACGTGTCAGGTTTATTGCGCATGAACCAACGAGTCGGGGGAGTAACGAGCGGCGGTCGCGGCAGGTATTGAGGGCGAACGGACGAGGTGGCAGCTGCGGGCGCCGTAGTGAGCTTGAGGCAGGCAAGGGAGAGAGTGACGTCAACGCGTACTGCGAGGGGAGCGTGACTTCAACGCGCTGCAGCGGCGTGACCTACTTGGCACCGCGCCAACACCTGCGGCATGCGTTGCGTTCGTACGGAGGTACAGCGTTACACAGGTCGGTCGAAGAGTTGCTTCACTTTTAATATTAAGAACGAGCGCGTGATTCTCCCCTGTCGTTTTTCCCGTCTTTGTGGCGCAATTCGTGACCCCAGCTTTTTGTTTACGCGATATCACGCACGAATAAGCCCTTGATTGGTCGTTATACGAGAGACATCTGTTGGGAATTGTCGCCGATCCTTCTTTGCCTTGCAGTCGTATGCCCGTTCTGCCTTTTTTCGCGATACTATCGTGCGCGATAAACTGATTTCACTTCGTTTTTTGCGTTTGCGACTGCGCAAACAGAGATGACAGCGTGTAGAAAAAAAGGGCTAAATCTTGACTGGCCCAATGCTTTGTGCTGACATTGCACGCATTTTCTGAATAAATAAGTGGCGGGGAGTAGTTAGCACTTTATAAGAATGCTCTTCTACAAAAGACAGTGTACTAGATGTATGGTGTAAATCAGTCAGAAAAATAGGGCTTCATTCGCACAACGTGCACGATTTCTGGTTTTTGCTGGCGAGTTGTCCAGGGGCTGTCAGGAACGACCACGTAATTAACGTCGCTCAGGCATTGTAAAACTGCGTAGGGGCCAAAATACCTCTTCAGCAATTTTTCAGACAGTCCCCGGCGGCGGATAGGACTCCATACCCAGACTTTGTCGCCGGGCCGATAGACGACATGTCGGTGTCGCAGATTATAACGTTGGGCGTCGTTTTTTTTTTTATTTGATATGATATATAAGGAGATGTTGGCGCACCATTATGGCGCTGAGGGCGTCGTAGTTTTGCTGCTGGGTGATTCGAACGCGTGCAAGCTGCCTCGCTTAGGCCGCGTTCACACTGAGCATTCCGGCCGCCGAAAGTGCTCCGAATCCGGTTCGGCGGCGGCGAGATCCGCCGAAAGGGCCCTCTCCGCGCCGATCGCTCTCGGACCGATTTTTGCGGCGTCTGCCGCCGAATCGGTCACCACGGACCAATAAGAGCGCTAGTCAAGGAATTTTGAAAAATGGCGGCCAAGTCCTACTCACTTGTTATGGCGCAGTGCACGTAACTGAATGTTGAAACCAACGGGAGTTTAACCAACTCTGTGCCTACTTCGCGTCCGTATTTCGTGTAAGAGGTGACCGAGCTTGCTGTTGGCGTGACCGAGCTTGTTGCGGTCTTGCAGAGCAAAAAGAACCCACCAACGCCGCTGGCGTCGGTGGTTTTTCTGCTCTTCATGCATTACAAGACAGCCACTTGCCAGCAAAGTAAGCAGTACTGTCTTTTAGATGCGGAAGCATCTTATACTCGCGCCTTGTAGTGCGCCGTCCGCACCGCTTCTCAAACATTCGACAGCTGACGCGCGCGCATGCGCCGTCGCGCCGTCGCCCACCATCTGTGCCGCGCGCGCTTCTCCTTCGAGAACATTCGACAGCTGACAGCGCATGCGCCGTCGCGCCGTCGCCCACCATCTGTGCCGCGCGCGCGCTTCTCCTTCGAGAACATTCAACAGCTGACAGTGCATGCGCCGTAGCGCTGTATATATACTCAAGGTCGGCGCTCGCTCGCTCGCTCAGTTGCCGCTCGTAGGTTGGTTTGTACGGCGCGTCGACGTCCGAGGTCGCGGTGAAATGAATTCCAACGAATCCACAAACACAATGATCGACGTCCCTTCGACCAGCGCCGTCCTTTCGCATACGTGTGTACGTGTTCACTCATTTAACACCCCCTCCTACAACCACGTTAACCAATTTAGCCATCGACCCAAGTAAGTCGCACTTTAACACCCCATTTCACAACCACGTTAACCCATTTAGCCATCGACCCAAGTAAGTCGCACTTTAACACCCCGTTAACCAATTATACGCTCCGCATCCTCCTCAGTGTTCCCCCGAGGGAAGCTGCGGGCAATTTTTTCTTGCGTACGAGAATCGTCGAAGTATACACCACCGGATAGCATAGCGGCGTTTGCGAGCCGCGACAACAACCGGGTGACAGCGCATCCATCCCGCGTTCGCCCCGTAGTATACATGGCATGTTCGGCGGCGCGGGGCGCGTCAAGTGCGAACGACGCTGCGTTTCGGCGGCAGGGGAATTTCGGTCGCTGTAGAAAGCGGATGTTTCAGTGTGAACTAGGCTTTATTCTGCTCGTTGGGTAAAAGATGCAGCGTCTAAATCGATGTCATTGCAGTCGTGCAGTAACATGGCGTCAAGCATCGTCGTCACTTCACGGCCATGCAGGAGACTTAACGGCGTTCTTCGGGTAGTTTCTTCTGCGCTGTATTATAGGTGAACGTGATGTACGGTAGAATGTCGTCCCAGTTCTTGTGATCCACAACGTACATACTCAACATGTCGGCAATAGTCTTGTTGAGGCGTTCTGTTAAGCCGTTGGTTTGTGGATGATAGGAAGTGGTTTTCCGATGGGCTGTTCCACTGAGCTCAAGCACTGTCTTCAGCAGCACGGCCGTGAAAGTGGCACCTCGATCCGTTATTATGATTGTCGGAGCACCGTGCCTCAGGACGATATTTTCTACAAAGAATCGTGCGGTTTCAACGGCGGTGCTACTTGACAAAGCCTTCGTTTCCGCGTAGCGCGTAAGATAATCGGTGGCGACTATTACCCATTTGTCGCCAGCATGGGAAGTCAGATATGGTCCGAGGAGATCCATTCCAATTTGGGCAAAAGGTACCGTGGGCACTTGAATTGGTTGTAATAGTCCAGCTGGTTTTAACGGTGGCGATTTTCGTCGTTGGCAATCAAGGCACGTGCGCACGTAATGCTTCACAATAGCTGGAAGTCTTGGCCAGTAGTATTTCTGTTGGATTCAAGCCAATGTGCGTGTGCATCCGAGATGACCAGACGTTGGCTCATCGTGGCAAGCACAAAGTATCTCCCCACGGATTGACGTCGGAACGACAAGTAGGTGGGTGCTTCCTCTGGGAGAAAAATTCTTCTTATACAGAACACCACTACGTAAGCAGAATGACGGCAGGCTCCTTGCAAATTTTCTAGGGACGGTTGTTCTCCGGCCATTCAAAAATTCAATAAGGGGAAGCAACTCGCTGTCTTCTTTCTGCTTGCACGAAATCGTAGTGGTGTCGACAACTCCTACAAACGCCATGCTGTAATCTTCTGTGTCATCGTCGCGCTTTATCAGTGACCTTGATAAGCAATCGGCGTCGGCGTGCTGCTGTCCGGACTTATACACGACCGTCATATCAAACTCTTATAGGGCCAAACCACATAAGCGCGAAAATGCACGCGACAGCGACGAGCGACGAAACAGGGCGTTCGCGCGACGTGTCGCGTGCTCGTTTTCGCGCGATCGCTCGGTTCTCCCGATTTGGAAACCGTCGCTCATCGCCCGGAAGTGCTGGGCTCAAGCAGCCAATAGCCAAAAACCGGAAAAGACAAAGACTACGTAGGTGCACGTGACCCTGCCCGAGTCACGTATGCGCAACAAGAAATAACGCAATGTTTATTACGCATGTGCATATAAAAAGTGCTGCAAGGCAATAATAAACACTTTCCGTTTCATTACACAACAATATACCTTATTTTTAAATTGCATACCGCTCGCTACGCGGTTTTCTTGGTGCGAGTAGACGGCCTCATGCCAGCAACAGTGAAGTTCGCTCGCCGAAGCCGTCGCGTGAATGAGGTTTGCCTGCGCTAGCGACTGATCGCGCGAAGACGATCTACGTCGCGTCGCTCGTCGCTGTCGCGTGCATTTTCGCGCTTATGTGGTTTGGCCTATAGGCGTAAGCTCCACCGTGCGAGCCGACCAGACGGGTCTTTCAAGTTGGTCAGCCAGCAGAGGGAATGATGATCGCTGACTACGTGGAAGGAACGACCATAGAGGTACGGACGGAACTTCATAACCGCCCATACGACAGCAAGACACTCTTTTTCTGTTGTGGAGTAGTTGGACTCGGCGCGGGAAAGCGTCCTACTAGCATATGCGACCACACACTCGGCTGAGTCTTGCCACTGGACGAGTACAGCGCCTAAACCCACGTTGCTGGCATCTGTGTGGACCATGGTAGGAGCATCCTCATCAAAGTGAGCAAGCACAGGCGGAGTCTGCAAGCGTTGTCGGAGATCGTCAAATGCTGCCTGTTAATTGTCATCCCGTGTGAACGAAACGTCTTCTTTTGTGAGTCGTGTTAACGGCGAGGCTATGTGGGAGAAATTTGCAATAAACCTTCGGTAGTATGCGCATAGGCCAAGGAAACGCCTGACTGCTTTCTTGTCTGTTGACATCGGAAATTTTCTGACGGCCGCAATCTTATCGGGATCAGGTCGAACACCTTCACGGCTCAGCACATGCCCTAAAAATTGGAGCTCCTTGAAACCGAAATCACACTTCTCGGGTTTCAGTGTCAGGCCGGCAGACCTTATTGCCCTGAATACCGATAGCAGCCTGTTCAGGTGTTCCTCAATTTTTTTTTTGAAAAACAATGAGGTCGTCCAGATAGACCAGACATGTCTGCCGCTTAAGGCCTGACAGAACGGTATCCATCAGTCTTTGAAATGTTGCGGGGGCTGAGCACAATCCGAATGGCAAGACTTCAAATTCATAAAGCCCGTCAGGCGTTCGTTACAAAAGCCTTTTTTTTCTCTATCTCGCTCGTCGACCTCAATTCGCCAATACCCACTTTTGAGGTCCATTGACGAAAAGTAGCGTGCATACCTCAGCCTGTCGAGTGAATCATTGATGCGCGGTAATGGGTATACGTCTTTCTTTGTCACACAGTTCAGCTTGCAGTAGTCGACACAAAATCGCAAGATTCCGTCTTTCTTTTTAACCAGCACTACCGGCGATGCCCAAGGACTTCTTGACGGCTGAATGACGTCATCATCAAGCACTGTCTTCAATTGTTCCTGGATTGCTTCACGCTCTTTCGGTGCTACGTGGTACGTGTTCTGTCGTATTGGCCTGCCGTCTCCTCCGTTGTTATCCGGTGCTTCGTCAGTGGCGTTTGACGGACCCTCGAGGTCGATGAAAAACAGTCTTTGAACTGATGAAGAAGATCTACTAAACGCTGTCTCTGCGCTGGTGACAAATCCGTGCTTACGTCAATAGGTGATGGGGCTGACGTGGCTTGCGGCTCGTCCTGTTGTACTACACAGCACTCGCGGATTTCGGTGATCTCGTCGAAGTAGGCAACTGTAGTGCCTTGTGTAATGTGTCGTCGCTTGGTGGCAAAATTCGTCAACAAAACCTCCGCTTCGCCGCACACAACACCGACAATACTTCTGGCAATTGCAACACCGCGAGAGAGTAGAAGTGTCAATACTTGTTCAGCGATTCCTTCTCCAGTATTCTGCTTGCTGCACGTGACCGAAACAAGGTGGCACGATAACGGAGGTACGGTCACATCGTCAATGACTCGCAGGGATTTTCGGTGTAGCGCTGCGCTTAGATCCGCTGAAAAGGTCAGTACACCGCCCGGTACATTGATGATGGCACCATGTTCACGCAAGAAATCCATCCCCAAGATTGCCTGTTTGCAACACTCTGAAAGAATAACGAAAGTGGCGACGAAGGATGCATCTCCTATTTTCATTCTTGCGGTGCACTTTCCGGTAGGTGTGAGTAGCTGCCCGCCAGCTCCTCTAATCTGCGGTCCTGTTCATTCCATTCTAACCTTCTTGAGCGTGTCTGCCAGACTCTCACTCATTATTGAGAAGTCCGCGCCAGTGTCGACCAATGCCATGACGTCATGTCCGTCAATAGTAATTGCAACTTCGGCAGTAACAACCCCCTCTTTCGTCGATTCATTGAAAATGTGTCTCTCTTCGCTCGGCAGTATTGGGGGATTTTCAGCACTTCGACGATTCACAACCTTCCCCCCTGAGGTCACTGCTTTTAGTTTCCCCGGGGTGGACTAAGAGATCTCCCTCTTTGCATTTCAGTGGTGCTCCGTCTATAGGATAAAGAATAACGCCCAGGAGAGGGTGAGCGTGACCGAAACCCAGGAGGAACATCGCGCGGGGTCATGACACTCGTGTCGACGTCAGGTGTTTCGTTGAAATGGCACCAAGGAATAGTGGAAGGAAACCCTTGGTACCCTGCGACGCGATACGGGCAATACCGAACGATGTGGCCTGCTTCCCCACAATGAAAGCACAGGGGCCTATGATCAGGGGTACGCCAGATGTCAGTTTTGCGAAGTGGTGGCCGCCTCGGCGTCGAAGTTTCTCTGTAGTACCGAGGCGCTGTCGGCGGATGTTGCTGATGGTACTGATGTGGTGTCGGCACGTTCGCTGGCTGTCGGCGGACTATGTCTGCATAGCTTGCCCTGGGAGTGCTCGTGTTCGGCTCAGGAAGCGAAAGCGCTTGCCTGATCTCCTGGCGTACAACTTCCGTTACTGAGGCGATCGCGCAGTCATTCGGTTTCGGCGATCGCGCAGTCAGTCGTTCGGTTGCGAACGACGGACCGATCCCACCGCTGCCACCACTGTTGCGAACGACGGACCGATCCCGCCGAAGCCACCACTGTTGCGAAAGACGGCGACGCCAACACGGCCCCGGAGGCGCCACTGCTTTCAACTCCGCCGGGAAGGTCACCAGCCGTTTGGTAGCGTATGTTTATCAGCTCGCGACTGCTTCTGCGCAGAGCTGATAAGACGAGCGGACGAGACGACGGTGAGTTAAACAAGGTTTATGTACAGCATATATACAGAGGCGTTACAATTTCGGCACTGGGGCCGACAGAGACTCGAAGAGCCGAGCTCTTCTCTCTAACACATAGTTCAGCCTTTCGCCTAAGACCGCTGATCGCGACACGCCGCAGGGCTTCTTTTATTTGCACCGGGTCCAACCAAAACGTCCAATCAGAAGCGCCGCTGGTCGTCAGAGCAGACTCCTCCAATGGGGTTCGCCGCGCGATGCGTCAGACCACCAGACATGAGGACGCCGGCTCGCTGTCACGTGCGCAACTGACTCAATGCACGTGGGCCAGAGATGCGCCGCGCGTGTTCACGCCGTGGAGTTGTTCGCGCCCGGCGGACTGCGGGCTGGCCTTGACCCAGATTGCCTGTTTCAGAGGCACGGACGTTTGACGAGGACTCGCTGGCATAACAGCACCCCCGCCGCCAGACAATGCACCGGAAAGACGAGCTGCTTCCACGGGGCTCGGATGTCAGGTGCGCTCGTTCGCCCGGTCCCTCCAGGTTCGCCTCCAGGGCCATGGGGAGAATACAGCTCCAGACTGTTCCGGGAACACATCCCATTTTGACGACGGATCCCAGCTCCACGGGCTTGTCGCCACAACTTGCTGGCCAACTTCGCTCGTCTCTTCCGACCATCTTCGGTTTCAGCACTTGTCGATGGTTCTGCAACTTGCTAAGAACGGTTCGACAACAGACAACACACGACACAAGCAAGTGCCCTCGGTCACCCAACAGAACACCAGACAAAGTATAGAACAACATATACCTATCTACGTGTCTATCGGAATTTCGTTGCCTCTACATCAAGAGGCACATGTGGGACAAAAGACTCCTAAAGTAAGAACTTGAATTTTTCACAATTACAACCCCGCAACGAATTAGAATACCACATAAAGTTGGCCCCTTGAGATCACTCTGAACGAGAGCGCTCAGCCCAGGTCGTGATGAGGTCAAAATTTTGCCCCGAATCGCCAGCGAGAAACCGAAAGGTTGAGAAGTTACTAGCTGGAACGCACTGCTCAATGCACCTGCATTAGCGTTTACCTTTCCTTTATTTTTTTTTTTTGATAGCGAACGTCAAATTTGCGCTGTGGAGCAACATGCTCCACTTCAGTAACCGGCCACTTTTAGGCGACGATACCTATGCGGCACCAAGAGCGGCTCACACTTGCGACGTTGCACAGGGGAACAACGATACGGCTTGCTACTGATTGACTCCTCACCGCTTAGCTCGATATCGTGTTCGATCACCCTCATGTTTCCGGGGCGGTCCGAAAACACGTCTTCAAACTCGGAACCAATCTTTCTCAGGTCCTCTTTCTCAGGTCCTCCTTCACTTAAGCTAGGCTCTAGGCTTATCTGCTCCCAAATTACTTTCGATCTCCCTTCGATCACCTCACTAGAACTCAAATTTTCTGCTTCCTCTTCCACTGAAGCCTTCAACAGCTGATTTACGACCGCTTGATGTTGAACATTTGGTTTCATCAAGTTGTAAATTTTGTGCTGCCGCCTTCCTACTTGCACCTCATAATTTGTATCGCAAGGCTTCGATAATACTTTGGCGGGCCCTTCCCAATCAACCTCAAGCTTGTTCCTTTTGGGTGGCTGCAGCCGCATTACCTGATTATCAACTTCAAAAGCGCGCTTCTTCCCCGATTTCTCGTAGTGCTCCTTCGACAGCACTTTTGCCGCGTTTTTCTGGCTTTCCACTCGCGCTTCAATTTGGCTTTCCACTAGCGCTTCAATCGAGAGATCCTCACTCTGCCCTCGAATGAGCGTCTCTCGATCAACTCTCGGCAGCTCGCTCCAACTTTCCGCTACAGGCGAGAGCGTTGCAACCCTCTCGCTCTGACTCAATGGCGCCACGTCGTCTCCCCCAGCGCATACCGCGCCGGCCGCTCCCGCGACGGGCCGCTCGCGTGACTGCTCACATGACTCATGCGGAAAATTTCCTTTCTGGGGTTCCGTCGACCCGCCGACAAGGTCACTTGAGAGTTCACCGCATGGAACCAAGTCAAGCTTCCGCGAAAGCTTTCGCGCTTGCGATCGCGTGGGAGCCATGCACGCTAAGTTGGGGAAGAACGATTTGCCCTGCTCTTTGAGAAGCTGCTCCGAGTTGTTGGAGAAAAGATAAGAAAAACGACCATTCAGCGCGGCAGACACAGCCGCTTCGGTGCAAAGCTTACCGAACGGGCCTTCAATGACAACGGTGGCGATTGGTAAGCGAACACTCTGCTCCTCGGCGACTTGCCTGATCCACGCGCATTCTCCTGTGAAGTCATCCGGAGACACCAATGAAGGATGGACAACGTCCATGGTTGCCGCTGAGTCTCTAAGTGCTCGGCACGTTTTCTCATTGACCCTAATTTCTTGGAGATACGGCTCCAACAACCGCATGTTTTTTTCTGATTCTCGGATCGTTGCGAAGGCAAACTTTTCCTGACAGTTTCTCGCGATGTGCCCTTCCTTTTTACAGTTGTAGCAGATTAGCGGCTTCCGTTTGTTTTCCGGTTCTAATGCCTGTGTGGTAGAAACCTCACTCGATTTCTCCGCTTCTGTTTGCCCTTCCCCTACACTGTCCTTCGTAAGAGACGGGTCCTTCTTGAAATTACGGTGCGGAGCGGGTTTCCGTTGATCAGGTTTCCTTGAAAAGCCCTCTTTCCTTTCATCCTTTTCAACGCGCGCTGCCCTGCTATGCAACTTTCGGCGAGTATAATACTCCTCAGCTAACTCAGCTGCCTTGTTTAACTGTACGTCCCCAAGTCTGTCCTGCAGCCAAAGTTTGACATCCTCCTCGATGCAGCGGTAGAATTGCTCCAATGCAACGCATTCCACCACTTTATCGCGGTCGTCATAAACACCTTCGCCCTTGAGCCATTCAATTAAATCGGCTTTAAGACGAAACGCGAAGTCAACGTGTGACTCATTCCCCTTTTCAGCATACCGGAACCTTTGTCTGAAAGCCTCGGGTGACAACTTATAACGTCTCAAGAGCACTTCCTTAACCTCGTCATAGCTCTCAAACGCTTCCCTCGACAAGCAAGTTATCGCGTCGGACACTTCGCCGGGAAGAAGAGCTAGCAGGTTCCGCGCCCAAAGAGACTGCTCCAAAGCATTTCGCTCACAGACGTGTTCAAACTTGACGAGATACTTCGCCATGTCCTCGCCTACTACGAACGGTGGCAGTTGATCCCGAATTCTAATACCGCTGACCTGCATCGTCGGAGAAGCTGCGCTAGGCGCCTGCGAACACTGTAGGATTGCCAATTCTAGTCGTTTCAACTCGAGACGCTCCTGTCTCTCGGCCTCCTCGCGTCGTTCGCGCCTTTCAGCCTCTTCACGTTCGCGAGCTTCGCGCCTTTCAGCCTCTTCACGTTCGCGAGCTTCGCGCCTTTCAGCTTCTTCACGTTCGCGAGCTTCGCGCCTTTCAGCCTCTTCGCGAGCTTCGCGCCTTTCAGCCTCTTCGCGAGCTTCGCGCCTTTCAGCTTCTTCACGAGCTTCTCGCCTTTCAGCCTCCTCACGTTCGCGAGCTTCTACTTCTCGCCTTTCAGCCTCCTCACGGCGTGCTTTAATATCCACCCAGGCCTCATCGACTTCCTCAGCCGACACTCCCTCATCCTTCATGATATCAAGGATCGCTTGCTTTCGTTTCGCACGGCCCAAAGTAATGCCGAGCTCCTCACAAATTTCGATGAGTTCCTTCACTTTAAGGTTCTCCATCGTTCACACTAGCCTCTTGCTGTTTGCCCCTGTTAAGAATCTACTTGCCGTACCCACTATAAGCCTACTAGCAAGACGCGCAAGCAATTTTTCACCCTCCCGTGTTTACCACCTCCGCATTAACTTTGGTTTCAAAGCACTTCAACTTGGCTTGAAACGATCAAAGCTCACTTCAATGCTTCACACAGCCCTTTCTCTAAACTACTACAACCTGAGCTAGAGTAGTCTGGTGAACTGAGGGGAAAACATCAGGCACTCACCGCATCGATGTCGCTGACGCCGGCCGATCCCACCGCTGCCACCACTGTTGCGAACGACGGACCGATCCCACCGCTGCCACCACTGTTGCGAACGACGGACCGATCCCGCCGAAGCCACCACTGTTGCGAAAGACGGCGACGCCAACACGGCCCCGGAGGCGCCACTGCTTTCAACTCCGCCGGGAAGGTCACCAGCCGTTTGGTAGCGTATGTTTATCAGCTCGCGACTGCTTCTGCGCAGAGCTGATAAGACGAGCGGACGAGACGACGGTGAGTTAAACAAGGTTTATGTACAGCATATATACAGAGGCGTTACAATTTCGGCACTGGGGCCGACAGAGACTCGAAGAGCCGAGCTCTTCTCTCTAACACATAGTTCAGCCTTTCGCCTAAGACCGCTGATCGCGACACGCCGCAGGGCTTCTTTTATTTGCACCGGGTCCAACCAAAACGTCCAATCAGAAGCGCCGCTGGTCGTCAGAGCAGACTCCTCCAATGGGGTTCGCCGCGCGATGCGTCAGACCACCAGACATGAGGACGCCGGCTCGCTGTCACGTGCGCAACTGACTCAATGCACGTGGGCCAGAGATGCGCCGCGCGTGTTCACGCCGTGGAGTTGTTCGCGCCCGGCGGACTGCGGGCTGGCCTTGACCCAGATTGCCTGTTTCAGAGGCACGGACGTTTGACGAGGACTCGCTGGCATAACAGCCTATGATCAGGGGTACGCCAGATGTCAGTTTTGCGAAGTGGTGGCCGCCTCGGCGTCGAAGTTTCTCTGTAGTACCGAGGCGCTGTCGGCGGATGTTGCTGATGGTACTGATGTGGTGTCGGCACGTTCGCTGGCTGTCGGCGGACTATGTCTGCATAGCTTGCCCTGGGAGTGCTCGTGTTCGGCTCAGGAAGCGAAAGCGCTTGCCTGATCTCCTGGCGTACAACTTCCGTTACTGAGGCGATCGCGCAGTCATTCGGTTTGGCGACGAGCTTCTTGACCTCTTCTTGTACGATTTCTCGTATTAGTTTGCGCAAAGAACCTTCGTCGGGTGTTGTTGCTGTGGTCGTGGCTGCCACGCTGATCGGTGCACTGTGGGTTGGGCGGTCATACTGGCGATAACGTAGATGCAGTGCGCGTTCGATAGATGTCGCCTCCTTGGAGAATTCATCAACACTTGTAGGCAGGTTTCGTACGAGACCAGCGAAGAGCTGCTCCTTAACGCCCCGCATGAGGTGGCTAACCTTTTTGGCTTCGGGCATATTAGGATCTGTTCGACGAAATAGCCGCGTCATGTCCTCAACAAACATCGTAACGGCTTCATTTGGTTTCTTAATCCGTGACTCGAGGAGACGCTGTGCGATTTCTCGTCTTTCAGTGCTCGCGAACGTGTCGAGGAACTTCTGCCAGAACTCGTCCCAAGACGACCACACGCGATTCGTGAACCATGTTCGGGCTCCGTCTTGAAGCGGAAAATAAACGTAGCCTAATTTCTGTGTGGTGTTCCACCCGTTAACATTCGCTGTGTGCTCGAATTCCTCGAGCCATTCATGTGCGTCCTCATATGCGTTTCCGTGGAAGTCAACCGGAAGTCGAGAGTTCAAAACAGTTACCTGTGTCGTGCTTGGGCTGGACATGTTGGGGCCAGTGCTTCCAGGCGCCGTCATGCTTTCTGGCACGGTCACGCTTTCCAGCAATGGACCAAACTCCGGGCTGAGGCCTAACAGGCGGCGCCCGCTTCGGTGAACGGGGGTGTCGATGCGCGGAAGTCTTTCTGGACTAGATGCGGGGCTGTTGTCAGGCGTCCCGAACATGTACCCAGCGCCTCCATCAGTTTCACAATGCAGAAACAGCAGCAGTTGAATACAGAAAACTCACTTTAATTGTACCAGAACACTGGCAAACTGATCGGAAGAGAGCCTCGTCTTTTTTCTCTCGCTGCGCGTGTTGTTCGTTGTTCTCTTGGTGCTGCATATTCAATGTGGCAATATAAGAACATCGACCTACAAGATTTTGCCTCCATCGAAACGTGCCTACAGATGTGGCAGCGACTGCTCAGAGAAGCTCTTTCTGCTATCTGCGGGCAGGTCGAATAATGGTGACGAAACGTCCCCCTAGTTGGCAAAGCTCATTTCGAACTCAGATTTCTGGCATGGGAGAACTGCAGGAGAAAGGGGATACATTCGCAACCTCTAATCGTTCACGTAGGTTTGTAGCGTAAGCTACACTGACCGTGGTTGAGCAGTTTCATGTGTCTTATCGAGAGCCGTGTTGCGCATGCCCGAGAGGCAGTGACGCCTTACGGTGCACAGCTGGCGCGCCGGATGAAGGCATGGAGAAGGCATGAAGGCATGGAGAAGGCACAGCTGGCGCGCCGGAGACAGCGGCAGCGGCAGCGGCGGACAACTACGGCGCTGCGCGAGAGCCAAGTTGTGATCTCATAACAGCTTTCGCTGTAACACCACACGTGACTTACTTCAAGAAATCGACGACACCACATCATCGATTGGCCAAAGCTGGCCCGATTCGAGGTCTGTCTGTCTGTCTGTCTGTCTGTCTGTCTGTCTGTCTGTCTGTCTGTCTGTCTGTCTGTCTGTCTGTCTGTCTGTCTGTCTGTCTGTCTGTCTGTCTGTCTGTCTGTCTGTCTGTCTGTCTGTCGGTCGGTCGGTCGGTCGGTCGGTCGGTCGGTCGGTCGGTCGGTCGGTCGGTCGGTCGGTCGGTCGGTCGGTCGGTCAAACAGACAGACAGACAGACAGACAGACAGACAGACAGACAGACAGACAGACAGACAGACAGACAGACAGACAGACAGACAGACAGACAGACAGACCTCGAATCGGGCCAGCTTTGGCCAATCGATGATGTGGTGTCGTCGATTTCTTGAAGTAAGTCACGTGTGGTGTTACAGCGAAAGCTGTTATGAGATCACAACTTGGCTCTCGCGCAGCGCCGTAGTTGTCCGCCGCTGCCGCTGCCGCTGTCTGGAACACGTCGCGCAAAATTAGAGAAAAAAAAACTTAGTATCAATGACACAGTGGCGCTCGAACCCGGCTCCGCTGGGCGCCAGCCCAGTATTAAACCACTGAACCACACCGGTTCGTTTTTTTTTTTTTTAAGCGTGAAATACTCCATCAGATGTCAGGCAGACACACAGAAGCGTCCAGAAGGGGAAGCCACTCCGGAACGGGGTTAAAAGTCGCAACAACACTGCGCACTTGAGCATCTGCTTCTCGGAAGACAGATCTCGTCGACCGTGGTGGCTTGACGTGTCTCTGAATCATGCAACTTTTCCATAGTGAATGAAGTCCCAACAACATAAACAGGTCATATGTATTAGTATTATGAGTCAGGTTCTTTTTGAATGGGAGAATCCTGATACCATGAGCTGTGATTAGAGGTTGTTTCCTCATTGCGGTGATTGGAACTTGTTGGCAAACTTGCCTTAGGCAGGCTTGATGCCGGGAAAGCAATCGCGTTAATACGACTTATAAAGCGTTTTAAAACAGTGAAAGAACAAGGAGTCGTCGCACAATGCGAATAGCGTAACGAGTGGGTCGTCCAATGCTCCAACCCATTACAGAAGCTTGTTTTGTTTTGTTTTTTTTTTCAGCTATAAGCTGTGGCTCATACCCAGTTCAGGCATAATTCCTCATCATCTTCCGCCACTGCATGAACAATCGGCACAAAATTTTTTTCAATAGTTTAGCTGATACCACGCTTCTCGGAAGAATGACGAAAAATAGCATAGCGAATGCCGGCCTACTACCCTAAAATTTTTATTATTAACGTCATAGTGGGCATCAAGCAAATTTGCTTGCAGCAGTTTGCTTGCATGATCCTTTTTTGGTGTGGCTCTCACCCCCTAAGAGGGATTGGTCAAGAAACCGGCGGTTAATGTAAGTCAACACCTTAAGATTATCCAGGTTAGGGAAATAGGATTACTTTATTTTTCTTGGCGCTATTATTTTGGCACAATACAGAAAAAGGGGGCAATAAGACAAATAATAAAATTTTTGAACAACTGAGGTGTAATCGTTATATAAAATTCTTCTGAAGGTTAAGTCATTATAGTGTAATTGTTAAATATTAAATGCTAGATTGGCCAGTAAAAATCGAGAGCCGATCAATGGCTCAGCAAGGTAATCTTCTTGTGTTACATAGAAATTCGCAGAACCCCCCGCAGATGTTCCTGTCGCTGAGTCCTAATGAAGCAGCCCCAAAGGACAAAATATAAGGAGTAGTAAGTGACATTTCTAGTTTTTTGAATAAAATTACCAATAAGTGTTTAGAAAGGGCTTTGAAGGACCGCTCTTCTAGCTTTCGCTGTGATTGTGCTGCGCCTTCCGCGCAGTCGTGGCGTTTCTTGGACAGAGTCTTGCGAGAACGTACGAGACAATTGCTTGGCGTTAGGTTTCGCTGAGTCCCATAAAGTCTCGCTCAAGTGTCGCGGACGGGAGTGCTAACATGGTCCCTCAAGATCGTGCTGCCATAAATAAACAAGTAGGCTTCGTCAACATACGCCTTCAATGGACATGGAAACTAAGTTCTTACATATTACACCCCACGGAAGGGACAGTTAATGCCAAGAAGCGCATTTTTGAGCGAAGAAGGACTGATAAATGGACGCAGTGCTTGCATTGCAAAGAAAGGTCAATCTGACTCTTACTTCAAGCCATGGCACTTTCTGAAAGCTGCCCTTTATGGTAACTAATAAAGATAGCTACTTAATAGGGGGGGGGGGGTCAATTTGTATTTCTGAATCGAAGCAGCTTGGTGATGACGCTTTCGGGCCTATTTGCGCGTAGTCGACTGCGTCGGAATCGCGAATATAACCTGCGTCGGAATCGCGAATAATCGTTATCAAGTCGTTGCATCAACGACTGCGTCTACTACGCAGCGCGTAGTCGACGCAGCCGTTGATGCAAAGACTTGACAGCAAGCCGCTCGTGATCTCCTCATGGCCGGTGCTTGCACAAGAACTCTGTTCTGCAGGCGATGGCCGCTTGCTTATAGTTACTTTTTGCCGAGCAAGTAGCCTGCCCGAGCTGGCTTCGCTGCAGACGGCCGTTCAGTGAAATAACCCCGGAAACCCGAATGCTGCCTCAGCTATACGCAGCGCAATAGCGCCGGCGGAGAAGCCGTTTCGCCGGGCAAAAAAAAAAAACTTTCTCTCCTCTCTTTATCGTCACTCGCCCCGGAGCCACGACGCTCCGAGAAGCTGCAGCAGCGAAGAAGAGCGCCGCCGATATCCATCCCTTGGTTACACCACGAACGCTCGGGCACCAACGTAATTCGTTTCTTGGTTTCTCTTTTTAAATTTTTTGTCTTAGTTTCCCCCTTGCTTCCACATCTGGTCCTGCTCTTGTTGCTGTGGGCGCTGAGCCTGCGGATCGACGAGCGCCAGGAGCGCAAGGAGATGAACAATCGTGGACCGGCCACGAACGTAGAAGGGCCTACGGCAGCGGCGTCGCAACCGGTTGGTTCCCTCCGGGAGATTCGGTCCCGTGGTGGCATTGAACCGACCTACGGCGACGCAATCTGCGCTCATCACCGACCGATTGGCTCGTCGATCGATCTGCCGCGGGGGGCCGAGACCACTTTCTCGTTCCGTTAACTGCGCGCGCGAAGACTCGACCGGCCAGCGGCGGCGGCGCAGCGAAAGAAGAAAGTGCTGCTCTTGCAGATAAGCGGCAGCGCTTCCTGGACGACGACGGACGTGGTTGCACGTAGGGTTGAACGTCCCCCTCGCGTCCGCGATGTCAACGGACCAGCCGGGCCACTCCCGGAACTGCCAGCCATGACCCAGTCACTTCGCGAAGCTATATGCACAGGTGCGTGGCTGTTGCCCTGCAGCCACGTCGAGGGCAAGCTGTTTCGTCATGTTTGCACGTCCGCTGACGTTTATAATACCACGGCTGCAGGCGGCACTTGCGACATGAACCTGCGACATGCTCGTTGTACAAAACACGAGCTAAAGGAAGCGTATATAGACAACTAGGTGATTTGAGTGCTTCGGAAAATAACCGTCCGCTTCTGGTTCGAGCATGCGAACTTTTCTTTTTTTCATTTGGTTCTATGGACTTGAGAAAGCTAAATTCACACGGCAAATCTTGCCCACAACTTGCAAGCCCAGTAGCGTGAAGTCATAGCCACTGGATCATATGGCGACTGGTTACAGTCGTCCTTGATATTAAACAGTTCTGACGGAAGCAGTGCGTGCACTCGCAATGCTGGTCCTTCGGTACTCTGAAGATCCTATACCGTCTCTGCAAATAAGTGCATTGGCGATGACTTATTGTGTCCACGACCTCGTAGATCAGCAGTCTTGAGCCATAGTTGCAGATCAATATTGGTACCGTTTTTTGTAGTCCTTGAGAATACAATGTTCTGACGGACGCAATGCATACGCTCGTGATGCTGATTGTTCGATACTTTGGTCATCTCATCGAATTTTTATTTGCAGCTTACCTCTTGTTGGCCTGCTCAAGCATGGTTGGATCCAAGATTTTTCCAATGAGGAGATCGGGGCATTGGGAAGAGGGGAGGTGGTCAACCTAAGGGGCGGACTGATAGGCCCCTTATTGCGGGTATACATTAAAAAGACTTGGTCGGTGGGTGAAGACATCTCTTTTCGACAACGACGATGACGATTATGATGGTGGTGGTGGCGATGTTGGCAACGGTGGCGGCGGAGGTGACTCGCTTTCGAGTCGGCTTGAATACATAAAGTATCCCGTAAATCTATTTGACAGCGAAAACTGTTGTGAGATCACAACTCCAGTCACTAGTGGCGCCGTAGTTATCCGCCGCCACCGCCGTTGTCCGTAACCACTATCGTATGAAATAATAAGAAAAAACTTAGTAAATAAGAAATACCAAGGACACAGTGGGATTCGAACCCGGGTTGATGCGTGCCAGCCCAGTATTCTACCACTGACCCACATCTGTGCTTGCAACTTGTTTCCAAACTGGCCTTAGGAAGGCTTGATAGGTGGGTAGGTAGGTAGGTAGGTAGGTAGGTAGGTAGGTAGGTAGGTAGGTAGGTAGGTAGGTAGGTAGGTAGGTAGGTAGGTAGGTAGGTAGGTAGGTAGGTAGGTAGGTAGGTAGGTAGGTAGGTTTGTCGAACGAACAGCCTCACGAGTGTCCACGGACGCCCACAATGAATGTTTTAGAGTGCAATTATGAATTTGTTTTAGTTGCAGCCCTATCGACAGGGCAAAAAAAATCTCCCAGATGGCCTACTAGCACGTCGATGTCGCCGACAGCATTGCTGGTCAGAAAGGGAAACTATGTGTGAGTGTGAGTGTTCTCGCTCGTCACCTGCATGCAGTTTTCACCGTGCGATACTAATTAGTCCGGCTGTTTCGAAATTTCAAAGAGCGTGCCTTTCTCCGGCATCTACAAGCATGTAGGTATACAGCAAATGGAACTCCGCGGTGTCTCATCGACGGCACGCTGGGGCACGACGTAGCTGGGCCACGTCGTTTAATGTGCGTAGCCGATGCCGTCAATGGAGATCGCATCACCGTCGTGGCTCTGGTCCTGCAAACACGTGGACTTGCAAACCCGCCCCACGGCGTCCCCGTGGCGATCGACTGCAGCGCGATGGTGAAGTACGGCTCTGTGCCTCGGTGTACTTCGTCCGCCCGTGAAAGGGACGTCAGCTTTCACAATAGTCTTATAGAGAAAGGCACGGCTGCTCTTTCTCTAAGGATTTTTTTTTTCTGCAGTGCAACGATAGGGACAGGGAACACGAGGATATGCGTGAGAATCACTGGTTTCTGCCACTCCGGCATCCGCGAACAACACCTGAGATAATTACTGCAGAGCAGCCGTTCAAATTGCTGCTTCGGCAGTCGATCTTCCATTCATGGCATCTACTAGAAATACAAAGCAGCATCAAATGACCAAGTTTGAGATAATCGTGCTTGGATTGCAGTTATGGACGTCGGCGTGGCGCAAGCCCGTGTTGTAAGAAAAGTCCTGAGGGGTATAGGTGTTGGTGTGAATCGGGAAGGCGGCAAGTTACGATTTAATGCACGCCCTGACCGATGCGAATGACTGCAGTGGCCTGATGTGCGACCGATGGCGGCGCTGCGAACGGCGCTTGTATGACGCCAATTTGGGGATTCGCGCGCTTTCGTTTCGGGGCCTATCGCCGTATAGAAACCACCGAGGGGGATAAACCTCGACAAAGAAGCAGTTCAGTTGGGTAGCTACAGACACTGTTCGAACAACCGTCGGTCTCCGTTATTAACCCATTTTGAAAGCACAGCGCCTTGTTTCATACAATTGCGTGCGGCCACTTGCCTCCGCGGCAAGTGCTGCGCAGTGTTTAACGTTGAATGTTAAAGGGCTCGTATTGATTATGTTAACTACATTATATTGCAATTACATTCGCCTTACCAGGCTCATGCATAAAATATGAATTTATAATACACCTCTCCAACCTACAGTCTTATGTTGTAATGGCAGTACAAATTATTAAGCTGTAGAATATTTACGGTCTCTTTTTATTAACAGAAATAATAGAAATTTGCAGCGCCACACTTGAATACTTCATTATTAAGTTAAGAATGGTGGCAAGAATAAATATTTAAATTAGTTCACAGTAGTGACTATGGGTTCCTAATTTATAAACGTTAACACAATGCACAATTCGATGTGAGCTCTCATGAGTGCACATGCTTTTTTTTTGTCTCTCTTTCTCTGTCCCCCTTTCTTTCTTGCTCCTATTACCTCACACCTATAGTGCTGGGTAGCAAACCGCATGCCAATATCTGGTTAATCTCCCGGCCTTCCTTTTTTTTTCTATCTCTCTCTCTCTTGATCTCTCTCTCTTGAACTGCAGACCAGCAGTGAACATAATTTCTGTGTTAGGTTACACGAAGACGTTGCCTCAACCTGCTTCACACTTATGTTAAGGCACTCGCGCAAATATTGCCCCATCCTGATTTGCCCGAACAGCGAGCATTCTCCACTGCGGCCGCAGTAGATCACGAAGGAGACGTTGAGTGGCGGGTTCGCAAGTCCACTTGTTTGCAGAACAAGAGCCGCGGTATAGAGATGCGGGTCTCCGTTGACAGCCTCGACTGCGCATTCAACAACGCGGCCTGCGTCGTACACCGTCTCGCCCTCGATGAGACATCGCGACGTTTCGCAAGCTTTGTCTACGTACTTGTTATATGCTAGAGAAAGGCACGATTACTGGAACATCGAAAAAAAAAATACCCGAACAAATCAGTATCGCACGTTTCAAAGTGTGATAACGAGCGAGAACACACACACACACACATATAGTTCCACGTTCTTACCCGCAGAGCGGTCGGTGGCTTCGGCGCACTCATCGGCCATCCGGGGGATTTCCTGGCCCTGTCAGTTGGGCAGCAACTATAGAACAAGATTATAATCTCACTCGAAAACAGTCTTTGAAGGCGCTCCTTGACTCTCGCGAGGCTGTTAGTTCGACGCAGTTCCCGTTTGAAGCAGACGATCTGCGTATGATCTGCTGCAGCGCGGTCGAAAATGGAATCCTCAAATTAACGCCACATGCGAGAGGATGCCACTCCAAGATCTCGAGGTCAATAAGGAGCTTCGCTCTTAAAAGGCGTCTTGGGTCAATGTGCAATGATACCGCAACGGTTGGAACGCGCGCGTCAAGTTTTCTCGGAGTTCTCTCTTTTTTCGAGCATATCTCGTAGATTTCCGTGGAAGCATCGCACACCGCAGAAATGTATACCTGGGCCGGGAACGTAGCGCGTAGGCTGGATAATATCTGGTCATTAAGGGAAACTGCTTGGATTTCAAGAGAAGGGAGACGCTTGAGGGGAAGCCAGAAAATCGGGTGGGAAGATGAGATTTAAGAAGTCAGCGGGTATAACGTGGAGGCGGAAAGTTCAGGACCGTGTTGATTGACGGAACGTAGGAGAGGCCTTTGCCCCGCAGTGGGCGTAGTCTGGCTGATAATGACGATTATAACTTAGAAGGGTGCGAAAAATACTTTTAAAAATACTTTTGTGGTACTTTATTTATAATACTTTATTACTGTATGTTATGATGATCGTACGCGAAAACATGGCACTGAAAAGTGTGCCGAAATGCGGCGCTGCAAAGTGCACCAGTCATGTAGATGTACCTCTCAATCCCGAGCTTGTCGGCGATAAGGTGTTTTTGATACAGGGTGTCCCACGTAACTTTCGCCAGAGCTTAAAGATATGCCGGAACACGTAATTACGATGCGACCAAATGTTGCTCATCATTGCCTGGAGTTGGTCAGACTATTTTTTGTGCTTTCAAGTATTGTTTAATTAGATCTGTTCAATTGACTAACTTTCGTAGGTACAAAGATGGATAACAAATTTCAATGAAAAGGTGTTAGATCGGCTTGCAAAACATCCAAATATATACTTTTGAGCTTTATATCTGTTAAGTATTAGTGTCTTTCTGCTAATTACAAATTAACGCGAAATACGAAAAAAAACACGTGACCAACCCGCTCGCGCGTCAGTGCGCACGATGATTCCAGTGCTCCCTAACGTTCCGCCCACGAATGACACGCTTTCCTCGCACTGGTTCATGACAGCGATAAGCAGTCACAGCGGTTATCGTTTTTGTGGCCGATAGCGAATTGTGTTCATCGCAAAGCCACCATCATCGTTGCGGCCCTGTCGAGACAGCACAACGGGGCAAATGCTATTCGTTCGTACGCGGAACGTTACGGAGCACTAGAATCATTGTGCGCACTGGCACACAAGTGGGTTTGTCACGTGGTACTTTTTGTATTTCGCAGACATTTGTAATTAGCAGAGAACACTAATACCTGACAGATATAAAGTTCGAAACTCTCTAATCGGACGTGTTGCAAACTGATCTACAACCTTATCATTGAATTTTTTATCTATGTTCCTTTCTTGAAAAGTTAGTTATACATATCTAATTAAACAACATTTGAGAACACACAAAATAGTTTAACTCCAGGCAACGGTGAGCAACATGCGTTTGGTCGCGTCGTAATTACGTGTTCAGGCATATTTTTAAACTCTAGCTTAAGTTACGTGGGACACCCTGTTTACGGCACTGTTATGTTTTATCGATGTCACTTGTCATTTCACGTTCCTACGTTTCATTGTTGCCTGTATATGTACGCATGCGTGCCGTTTTTACGTGTAGAAAGTGAAGTGCTGCGCTGCTAAACACGCGATGAAGGCTCACGGCATGGAGTAAAGAAATAATTGGAAGCCAGAATTGTGACATTCCAATTAAATAAAGAAGGGAAGAGAGAAAGAACAAAAGAAAGAAAAGAAAACAAGGGAGGAAGGAAGGAAGGAAGGAAGGAAAGAAGGAAGGAAGGAAGGAAGGAAGGAAGGAGGGAAGGAAGGAAGGAAGGAAGGAAGGAAGGAAGGAAGGAAGGAAGGAAGGAAGGAAGGAAGGAAGGTAGGTAGGTAGGTAGGTAGGTAGGTAGGTAGGTAGGTAGGTAGGTAGGTAGGTAGGTAGGTAGGTAGGTAGGTAGGCAGGTAGGTAGGTAGGTAGAAGGAAGGAAGGAAGGAAGGAAGGAAGGAAGGAAGGAAGGAAGGAAGGAAGGAAGGAAGAAAGGAAGGAAGAAATTGAGGGAGCGAGGGAGGGAGAATTTGTTGCGGGCTATCGATGTATACTTCCGTTCACCGAACACGTAGTCTTAAAAGTAAGGTGACGGTGATACCAAACGAACATTCTCTTGGTGGGTACGACAATCTTACAAGAGCCTTAAACTCGCTTAAGCTTTAGATTAACTATTGCGCGTGATGATATAGTCATAATTCGTTCCCTCCATTAGAAGTTCTATCGACCATTTATAAGTTACCGGATCTAAGCACATGCTAGTGCCCGCTCCAGCTCACACGTCAGAGTTATAGCTGCCCCTGAACAATAGCAACATTCCCCGAATGCTATGTTCGGCATGTGGCGAAGAAAAGGCGCGAGCATCAGCACGGCCGTCTAGAAATGACTGTAAGAATATATTGTAGGTGAGATGGCTTTAGTGCTCGTTGTTTGAAGGTTTGTAGCAGCTGCACTGGGAAACAGAAGACTCGACCTCAGACCTCTTAATTAGATCTGTAAAGCAATTCAGTGAAAGTACTTGGAATATGCACCTGAGGCATACTGAGGACGCACGAAGTCTGTTTTTGAAGGCCAAGTGGCCGCATTCTCTATCCGGTCCACGTGACCGCGAAAGTGGACTTGCGCAGCATTTATCGACACCCACTTTGTGTCTGAGTAATTTCTTTCAAAAAGGAACTGCAGGGACTCTGAAGTCGCACACATTAACGAATGAAAACTGCGAGGTTTGTAAAGAGCGACATCTTTGGCGGAAGGGAACGCGATGGGCTACAAAGGGGAGGACGCGTTCTCTTTTCGAACGCGCCAGACGAGGGGGCAAACAAAAACGAACAAGCGCGCGCTCGTTTGGAGACGAAAACGCCCCCCGGAAAGTGAAAGGCCGCTCCGAATATCACCTCGACAGTCTCGAAGAGATTCTGCATACGAAGTCGCACAGAAGGCAATACTGTTCGCGGGAGCGCCGTCTTCCAACTGGCCGGCAGCCGAGATGAAAAAGGGGGAACGGAAAGAGAAGGCTAAGCGGACATCGTGCCCTGAATCGAGGAGCCGGCTACCGTGACAGACCAACCATTCCTCAATGGGTGGGGGGGGGGGGGGGGGGGGCGAAGAAGTTCAGTGAACGTATATAATAAAAATGTGAAATAAAAAAAATTATTTACGGCGTCTTATCGCTATGTCCACGCGCATGCCGGATGTGGGACAAAAGCACCGGAGGGCTTCCCAAAGAAGTGCAGGGAAAGTGCGCCTTCACGAAAACCAATTCATAACAGTCCCAGCAACGTGGCTACCCCCTTCAGAACCCGCCCGACATCCTTCCTCCCCTATGTAGCCCCTCTCCCGTACTTTCCTGAATACACGGTGTACGAGTGTGCGTCAGCGCGTCTGGGTCGGTCGAAGACCCAGACGATGACCCCTCTTAGAGCCAGGCTTTCGGATGGCTCCGAACGATAGGGTCGTGCTCTGGAAATCGAAAACTGCGTTTGTGTGTTGTGCGTGTAATATTATATGCGCGCGCACCTTTTTTTTTCTTTTTCTAACCACTCGCTCGCTGTGGATGCAGACTACCTTCATCTCGTCGTCCGCGTCGGCCCGTACCTCTTTTTACCTCCTTCGGCCGCCCCTTTTCACTCGGCGCAGCAGACGCGCCAGAACAGAAGACGTGTTCCGCCGTCTGCAGGTCCAGAAGAAAAGGATTCGAGAACCCTCCCCGTTCCTCGCACCATTGTCCACCTGGTCCACGCGCCTCTCGCTGGCCCGGATCTCGGGACTGCGGGGTGCCCTTCTGGATGCTTCTCCCCTTTCTTCACCAATGCACGTGCTAAGGCTTCCCCTTGGGCTCGGCGAAACAAACAAGTGAGACTGGCCAGAATAGTAAACATGGCTGCGTTGCCAGACGTTGTGATCTTCGGTTGCGATGCGTTCCACGCTGTTTACTCATAGACTAGGACCACCTCCGAGGCCGTGGGTCTGACGCGATGGGAAGTGAGAGAAAGAAGGGTTTCGACAACTACTGTCCAAGCTGTCTGGCAGGCAAGAAAGGGGAGATGATTTTTTTTTATTTGGTCCAAAAGTAGCCTGCGACTGTCTCGTTGCCGGGTGCTGGCGAGAACAGTCAATGGAAAACAGGATGCACGGATCGGGCGGTGGGAAGTTAGGGTGGCCACAGTGAGGATTGGGTATGTAGAGCACCCCGGCCAGAGGCAGACGGCCCTGGCGTAGAAGGCGCACACACAAAAGGGTGCGAGACCAAGGGTTTCCCTTTCGCTCCAGCCACGGGCACCCGGGTCCATTGTCTTGCCTTGACCAGGTGCTGCAAGAGACCCGGTGGCCACGTGCACTTTCGGAGAGAAAGTAGAGCGCTGCGCGGCGCGTGCCGCTAGCGAAAAACTTTCGCAGATGGTCGCGACATGTGAGAGTTCAACTTTATGGGCCATTGGCCACGCCACGCTGGCGGTGGTGACTTTTGTGTCTTGGGCCTGCACGAACGATTATTTTCATTGTATATACTAAAGGAAAGCACTAAATTAATTTAGGTTGGTGAAACATTCATTGATCCTTCTTCCGTCGACTTCTCTAAAGATCTACGACCGCTACTGTACATAAGCTTCTCGTAGTTATACATTTATTTGAGTTCTAATATAGTTATGGTAATTGACAGCTTGACCTGAAGTATGGCAGCTTGGGCTAGTTGGTATGGAATGGCGATAGTTATAGCACAAGAACAAAACGACGACACAGAGACAAGAAGGAGACACTCCTTGTCTCTGCGTCGTCATTTTGTTCTCGCACTAGAACTATCGTTTGACCTGAAGGTCGCAGGATCAAAACCGGCGTGGGCCAAGTTTCAGTGGAGGTGAATGATGATTGATTTGATTGATATGTGGGGTTTAACGCCCTAAAACCATGATATGATTATGAGAGACGCCGTAATGGAGGGCTCCGCAAATTTTGACCACCTGGGGTTCTTTACGTGCACTCAAATCTGAGCACACGGGCCTGCAACATTTCCGCCTCCGTCGGAAAGGCAGCCGCCGCAGCCGGGATTCGATCCCGCGACCTGCGGGTCAGCCGCCGAGTACCTTAGCCACTAGACTACCGCGGCGGGGCGAGGTGAATGCTGGAGGCCCGTGCAGTTTACGATGTTAGTCCGTGTTACACCAGATAATCGAAATTTCATGAGCCCTCCACTTCAGCATCTCTCATAATCATATCGTGGTTTGGGACGTAAAATCCAAGATATAGTAATAATAATAATAATAATAATAATAATAATAATAATAATAATAATAATAATAATAATAATAATAATAATAATAATAATAATAATAATAATAATAATAATAATAATTTTCAACAAACTCAATCAATCAATATTCATGCATAACTCTTCACTTCAATCAGAAGCTTCGATCTCTATTTTTTAATAAACTTTGCATGAATATTCAGAAAATAGGAAGCGCTTTGAAAAGATATGATAGTGTCATTTGCTTTCTCGCGCCATTAAAGGTTCCCTGACGATTACGACGCTCTCTAACGCGAATGTACACAATGTTTTATTATTGACATATCGATGCAATTATATATACTTACATAGCCCCGCTGCCGTGGCCTAGCGGCTAAGGTACTCGGCTGCACTTTGGATGGAGGGTAAAATGCTGTAGGCCCATGTGCTCTGGTCCAGCAGGCCCACGAAGCGGCCGCCAGGTACTCCCTGTCGGTCCCTACGTGGGAGACGCCCGCTACGCACTAAGCGCGTTCTGCAGGACTGAAATAAAGTTTTTTTTTTTTTAATTCCATTCCATTCCCATGTGCTCTGGTTTGGGTGCACGTTAAAGAATCCCAGGTGGTCAAAAGTTCTGGGAACCTCGACTGCGGCGTCTCTCATAATAATATGGTGGTTTTGAGATGTCAGACCCCGCCTATTATTACGCTTATATAGGTACACTATGTAATTATTTATTCACTGATGCAATTATATATACAAAGGTTACATTACTAATTACAAAGCCGTGAGACGCGCTTTTCTTTGAATATTACAATTTTGTGGTCGGTGAAGTATGCGACGAGGGAATCTTCAATTAGAGGTTGCAATTGAAAGTTGGAGAATGCAATGTCGATACAGGTGCCGAGTCTAGGTTCTCTTGCTGCCGCTTGCGTGCCGCCTCTGTTTCACCGGCTCTCACTTTGGGGTCCGCCTGTCGACGAGCTCTCTTTGCAGCACGAAGTGCACATGATGCCTCACAAATGTGTAGTGGGTACTTCGCTTACGAATGACATAGTGTTATAGTGGGTCATTCCATATATACTTCGTGGAAGTTACGGTGGACGTCTAGTGGGTACATTGCACTAGCGTACACGCCAAGGGGCAAGTCCCTTTGCTTGTACTCTTGGCTCGCAAAGCACAAGAAGCTTGGTGAGCAAGCTTCCAAAATATTATTCGCAAGTGTCTTTAGAACCCTCCAGGGTACCTTGACCAGCGTGACCTGACCTGGGAGTGGGACCCTAGGGTCCCACACCACGTCTACATAGCCACGTCTCTGTTTTGAACGCTGACAACGGTAGTCCGAGTTACCTCAGCAAGCTGCATTGCTGTTTAGAAAAAAAAAAAGATTGATTATTTATTGACTTTATTCTGGACACCAGATACGTGCTCTGCACTTGGAATTAATGTTCTGCGGCTTAGAGTACAACATACTCTAACAGGGGAGATGAATATACATTACTAGAGCCAGCACGACCGCCTTCAGCAGGAACTCCCAGTCCAGGTTCTAAACGTAGCCTCCTAACAATGACCGATTTTGAATTGTTGGCACCACGCATTTTTGTTCAGCATTATGAATTGGACTGAAACGTGGCGTGATTTTTCAGGCGTCCTTTTATAGGGAACTCTGTACATGGCTAGGAGAAACGAAAGAAACTGTGCGACACTGGTGTCATGTGTCACGTCTTTATACGATGCTAGACGATTTGTACGAAGGATTCATGGGTCAGTTCCGAAAAACTTTCCCCATCGTCATTCACTTCGTGGAAATGCCGGGAGTTTTCCGTCTGTCTGTTCTTTCTATAGGCTTGTTAGCTTGATTCTGTTCTCGGTTTGTCTAAAAGTTTTTAATAACACCTTTTTGGGACGACTTCCCACTCTAGCATAGTAGGGTACGTAATACTTTATATCAACAAACATATTATAAACACACGTTCTTCAAACCTGTCTTAAGGTAAAATATTTATATAGCACTGCAAGGCGATTACCACTTTTCCCCCTTAACACCACAGATTTTGCTACGCTGTGAAGTTGTTAATATCAATCGCTTATGATACAATTTCGCTAAAGACAGAATCTGGAATTAGCAGTACAGCACCTCATCGTACACGTTTTTTTTTCTATAACGACAAAATTTTTTTTCGTATAGGGACAGCTCCCATGCACACGTTGCTCTAAGTCGTATAATTTACTTCAAACACAGAATTTTTTCAGAGACTTTAATATTTCATTGGGGAGTGCTTACCGCTTCCTTGCAGTATAAGTGCACAGCGCTATTATTCGCCATACTTTTTGAATAGCACGTAACTAAGTGGTAATCCTCCACCAATTTATTGATTTATTTATTTCCAATACGTACACCACCCGCATGGGACATTATTGTAGGGAAGATAACAATTACATACATATTTGAAAACATATACAAAAATATTACATAACAGAACAATAAAGAAAAAAGAAAACAAATGCAGAATGGCGACAAGCCATTAACACTGCGGTTTACTTGAAACAAACAAACCTAGATAATAAAGCATGTAATGGTGACACGTATTTATCACAATATACACAGAAAAACATTTTTAAATCTAATAAACACATTGCATGAGAGTCATTCTATACGTCAAACGAGGCAGCCTTTTTGGCGACCATTTCAAATGTACTTGAGAAAAATCATGCCGATTTCTCGCATTCTAAACAGCCAACTACTAGAATATTTCGAAAAAAAAACAATATTTTGCTCATGTAGGAGCCTTCCGAATAAAGGAGAATATCGTATGAGTGTTGTTTGTCAGAAAATTCATTTTGGGAGTGGTCGAAATTTTGCGGAGTCCTCCACTACGGCGTCTCTCCTAATCATATATCAATATCAATCAATCAAATCACATATCAATCAAATCAATCAGCATTCACCTCCACTAAAATTTGGCCCGCTCCGGTTTTGATCCTGCGACCTTCAGGTCAAGCTGTCACTTACCAGAACTATACTAGAACTCAAATAAATGTATATCTATGAGAAGCTTATGTTCAGTAGTGGTCGTGGATCTTCAGAGAACTCGACGAAAGAAGGTACAATGATTGTTTCACCAACCTAAATTAATTTAGTGCTGTCCTTTAGTATATACAATGGAAATAATCGTTCGTACAGGCCCAAGACACAATAGTCACCACTGCCAGCGTGGCATGGCCAATGGCCCATAAAGTTGAACTCTCACACGTCGCGACCATCTGCGAAAGTTTTTCGCTAGCGGCACGCGCCGCGCAGCGCTCTACTTTCCCTCCGAAAGTGCACGTGGGCACCGGGTTTCTTGCAGCACCTGGTCAAGGCAAGACGATGGACCCGGGTGCCCGTGGCTGCATGGAGCGAAAGGGAAACCCTTGGTCTCGCACCCTTTTGTGTGTGCGCCTTCTACGTCAGCGCCGTCTGCCTCTGGCCGGGGTGCTCCCAATCCTCCCTGTGGCCACCCTAACTTCCCACCGCCCGATCCGTGCATCCTGTTTTCCATTGACTGTTCTTGCCAGCACCCGGCAACGAGACAGTCGCAGGCTACTTTTGTACCAAATATGGTCCAAAAGTATGGTACAGCTGGTACTTCAAGTTGGTAGTATGGTAGAGTTGCTTGCTTCAGCAGCTAATTTGGCTTATGTAATAATAAAAGATCTACGCCTTTCGAACTTATACAATATTACCACGATTTTACAGGCGTAAAAGCCACCGGTAAATTTGCCGAAATGTTTTTATATTTGCATTTTCCTCTATACAATATTCCGCTATACATTAATATCAGAATAATGACTACCTAGTTTACAGGAAGTATACTTCGTGTTTGAAATTTTTTGAGGTAACTGATGTTTTATAACATTATGAGAAAAATATTTCGGAAAATCATCATTCTGATCCACATCGAGACGAAATTTACACTTTCGTGCTCCAATTATAAACCAGTTTTATACCTCAGTAGAAATGAAATAAACAGTACGTCATACATAGAAATATTCATTATATCAATTTACGACTAAGGCAAGAAGTTATTTTGATGTTCCCCATTGATGGCTATTGTCCCATCTAGTCATGCGGCAGATCATTCGTTTAAGTTCCCCATTGCCGTCAATGGGAATTCTCAAAATTATTTACTTTCTAAAAAGAAGAAAAAAATGTAATGGTAAAACCTACCGTATAAGAACAACTGCGGTAATATATGCTTATAACACCATAGACAAATGCCTTTGCTTAATATGTAAGCCAAATTTGCAATCGAAACAGGCAATGAAATAATTTTCAGAAATAATTTTTCTGACAGACACTCACAACATATTGGGAAACTTGCAAGGCTGCCACATGACGAAAATATTCCTTCTCTATATATAGTCGTTTTGACCTAGAACAATATCCGGCCTAATGAGAATTTAGACAGGAAAGGGCGGACCTATATGATATTTGGGCCTGCCCACAGGCGGTCCGACAGAGCTGGAAAAATCAGAATGGAAGGCAGTGGGATACTGCTACTTAGCACGGCTCCTGAGGACCAACTGATAGCCGTCCAGCAGGACAAGGACGCCACCAAAGCCCTAGGGCTTCTGGGCGCTATTAAGCGGAGTTGCCCTCCCCCACTTCCCTCACCCCCTCCCACCACCACCACCACCACCAATCTGCTAGCAAAAAAAAAAAAAAAGCAGATCCTGCGTGCAGCGGGAATCGATTATATGCGAAGCATGAATGAGAAATGTTGATATGTCACTTTAAAATCAGCACAACGTTACGAGGTGGAGGTAAATGATGTACATAACTTCCGTGTTATGATTACCATGTTTGCATGAGTCGTATACCTTCGTCATCTATTTACGTCACGTGATACCAAACTCAGTATATGTGCAGCTAGCGAAATGGCGGTGAGCACGCATGACATGTTGTCATGTTCTTACATGACGCGCATGTCAGGAATATCATGTTTGCACCAGTCATACATTTCGTCATCCATTGACGTCACGTAACACCAAATTTGGTATATGTGGAACTAGCAAAACGGCCGCGAGCGCATCAAGAAGGGCAAAATATACTACAATGTAGTGTTGACGTGCGCGCACGCTATAGGCACAGCGACGCTACGTTCGCAAAACGTGGTCGCGCCTTGACTGTGGCATGTAGCCATGTTCTCACATGAGACGCATCTCATGATTATCATGTTTGCACCAGTCACATACCTTCGTCATCCATTGGCGTCGCGTAATAACGAGTGTGGTACATATGAAGCTAGCGAAACGGCCGCGAGCGCATCATGAGCGTAGCATGTAGTCACGCTGTTACATGACACGCATCTCATGTTTATCATGTTTGCACCAGTATCATACCTTTGTCATCTATTCACGTCCCGTAATACGAAATTTGATATAAGTGAAGCTATAGCGAAACGACCGCCAGCGCATCATGAGCGTGGCATGTAGTCATGTTGTTACATGACACGCATCCGATGATTATCACGTTTGCACCAATCACATACCTTTGTCATCCATTCACGTACCGTAATACCAACTTTGGTATATGTGATGCTAGCGAAACGGTCGCGAGCGCATCATGAGCGTGGCATGTAATCATGTTGTTACATGACACGCATGTAATGATTTTCATGTTTGGGTCTGTCGCTTGTGTTCGCCATGCAATCATGTCATACCATACCAGTTTTGCAACATGCCATGTGAACGAAACCACTGCAAGAGCTGCAGGACCATGAAGTGTAAATCATGACATTCATGACATACATGTCATGATTTTCATGTTATGACTAGTCAAATATGTTCTTCATACAGTCATGTTATGCCATATCAAGTTTGGTATTGATGCCATAATCTAAACGGCCAGGAGATCTAAAAGTCGTAGGCGGCTAGATGGATGGATGGATGGATGGATGGATGGATGGATGGATGGATGGATGGATGGATGGATGGATGGATGGATGGATGGATGGATGGATGGATGGATGGATGGATGGATGGAATGATGGATGGATGGATGGATGGATGGGTGGATGGGTGGATGGATGGATGGGTGGATGGGTGGGTGGGTGGGTGGGTGGGTGGATGGATGGATGGATGGATGGATGGATGGATGGATGGATGGATGGATGGATGGATGGATGGATGGATGGATGGATGGATGGATGGATGGATGCGCTCAAAGTCGCTGACGTTCGCTAAGAAATGCTTCGCATTTAAAAAAAAAAAACAGCGGCCCGCATTTTCCCACGGGGGAACTCGAGTAGATGCGTGACAGTGTGGCGGAGGTATCACGCGAATATTCCGTAATTGGGTATGGTTTGAGAATGCTTGATTGTTATTTCGTCTTTATTATTCCTATTTGTTGAATGAAAGAGAAGCGTTGCCTTCCGCGAGTGGTGGGACACTGATGTTGGGTTGTGCCCTACTACTGGTTGAAGGTACTGTTGCTTCAATCTCATCTACTCTAGTCAAGCAAAGCGTCAAGTCAAGCGAAAGCCTGACGTGAAAAAAATCGACAAAATATCTGAAAGAAAAAAAATGAATCCGTCTAAGGGAAAGCAGTATGCTTCATATATCGTCACTACGATATGTATTTTTCACCTAGTTCTCATCTTCATAGCCTTCAGCTTACTACACTCTCTTTTCGTCGTCACGTCGAATCATTAAAGTTGTTTTACACTCTCATTCACAGTCGACGATTTCCTTCACTCACACCTGCCGAACCGACTTCTACCAGACATCATAATGAGTTGAACATGCTTCCTTTTAATCACTGAACAAACTCGTATAATTACTGTTTTTTTTGTGCGCACCATTAAATTATAGAATGCATTGCCCAGCCATGTTAAATCTTCATCACGGGTTGAATTCATTTTGTACTTTAATAACCACTGACCTTCATGCTCTGTACCTCTTGCCTTGCATTGCAATTTCTTTTGTAGTCTGTATCTATTCCTGCGATAGCCTATCAAGGCTGCAGGATTTTAAAATATATAAAATGAATAATAAAGACGGCTTTGACCGAATTCCAAACTACGTATACGGGTGGCCAGTGAAATGTTGTACAGCACGAGCAGTCGGTTTTTACTAGCAGACGCTGCCTGCGTCGGCATTGCGAGGCGAGAGAGAGAAGGGGAAGAACAGTTGGCACGAGAGGCGAGCATGCGCAGTGGGGGTGTCGATGACACCGCTTACGCCGGATTTGCGAGTAGGTGCGACTATAAAATGCTCCACATTTGAAATGTTTTCCCACTATCCGAAATATTCTAGTGATTCACTGTTTTCAATGCATAAAACAAGGCGATTTTTCTCGAATACATTAGGGGTGGTCGCCCAAGTGGCTGGGTCGTATGGCGTGGAATGACCCAGAAGCGTTTTTTGTCAGGGGCAGCTCACTACTCCACAGGTGCACAGAGGAATAAACTTTATTATAAGAAACCAGCAGGTTCAGGTGACTGGGCCTAAGCCTCCCGTGAGGAGACGTCAAGGGCCTGCCTCAACGCCTCCTCACGGGCGTGCTGGATTGCCCAGGTTTGGTCGTCAAGAGCGGGTCTCCGCAGAGCTTCATGAAGCTTCGACGAAAGGGTCGTGGCGTTAGTGTGTCTGTACTGTGCCGCGCACTCCCACAGCATGTGCGGAAGCGTAGCCAGGTGAGTGCCGCAGCACCGGCAGTGGGAGGTTGTGTACACGTCCGGGAATATAAGGTGTAAGCGGGCAGGTGAGGGATACGTGTTTGTTCGAAGTAGACGCAAAGTGGTGGCCTGTGCCCGGTTGAGCTTGGGGTGACGTGCGCATACAGGAATCTTTTCCGGAAGGAAATGGAATTGAACTGAAAACCTTATTTCGAAGAAATTCTTCCTGCGAAAGTGGAGCCCTCGGTATACAGGGTCCCTGTGGCCTTTCCAATCTTCCGAGCTCTGTCGATCAGCTTGAGCTGTTCTTCAGGCTTCGAGCAGGACTAAGCTGCCTCCCACTGCTCCGGTGTTGGTGTGCAGTTTCTTGGAACTACCTTTGAGTGTTGGTAGGCCCATGTTACCTTGTAAAGATTTGGGTGTTCTCCGCGTACCGGGCATTTGTTTGCATATATTGCCGGGCGATTTTTCTGAGAGGGCTGAGATTGAGATAGGGAGCGGCTTGACTATACCCTTTGTTTGTTCGTAATTGTGCTTGTATGTGTGCGCGCAGGTATGCACATATAAAATGGTACAAACTTCGTATACGGGGCAAGACGAACCCCCTAAAGACCCCACTGGTCACGCCAAGACCGGTCTCCCATATTATAGGGTATGCAAATCTGAATCATAAAACATTTTTTCAAAGATAGAAAATTGTGTTGCATATACATCGGCAGCCATGCTGCTCCCTCGGGTTCCTTCAGCGTGCCGAGCACGTTTCAGGCGGGTCTCGTGGAGTTCGTTCGACCAGAGCATCCTTTCTGCCAGGACACCTCTAAGATTTCGTGAGCCATCTGGCACGGAGAGGACTCCCCACGCACGACAGGCAAGAGATCAAGGGCATGGTCCCATCTTCGATATGTCCAAACTGCCCCCACCGAGACTCAAACCGGCATATGCCGCAGCGATGTCCAATCGCTTGATTATTTTGGAACATAAAACTTCCTAAATATACACTTGAGGGAATTCTGGCGCTAGTGTCTATGGGAGCTGCAACGCACGGCGCTTCAGCAAGCATGGCAATAATGGGTATATAGTGCACGAATTTGCCTAATCTTCATACTTCTGGCTCCGTGTGTGTTCATGTGGCTTGGAGCTGTTTTCTCACGAAACAAAAATCTGCAAGTGTTCAGCGGTTGCACTTCATTGCCCTATTATTTTAGGCTTACCATTTCAAATCGGGTATACAGAGTTCAAAAAGGTTCGTTCTTTCTTTAGAAACAAAACCGAAACACAGCAATAAACGAAGCCACAAGTGCGATTCGCCACCCACAAATACGAAGAATAGGCAAATCCGTGTACTAACCATCATTCCTTTGGTCGCTCAACTATCGCAGCGCCAGAGTCCCCTCTAGTTAATATTAGGTAACTCTGTGGCTGTGGTTGTGTTCCAATACTCACCGTAGACTGCTAAATAGACAGCTAAATGGACGGCGGCCATCTTAAGTCGTATTTCAATTCTCACGTAGCCGGCAAAATAGACAACTCCGAAAAGACCACATCGTAGACAAATACGATGCAGGTTACTTTGCTGTCTAAACAAGATGGCGGCTCAGCGAATCGCTCAGATAGATCGGATATCGCCGGAATGGTCGTCTGCACACAAGCTGACGCTATTCCAGACGCTCCATGTGAGTAGCGTTTACTTGTTTTTAACTTCAACACGAAATAAGCCAGAAAATACAACTGTTACGTTTGTTTATTTTAGCTTTTTCTTCGCGACGCGAGGTGGCGCATTGTCGCATAAAAGCCGTCTAAATGTGTTCCATTTCTCGGACAGCATGGGCTCGATGCTGTCGTCTAAGCAGTCTTCGTAGACTGTCTACGTGCTGTCTAAGAATTGGAACACAGCCTGTGTCGCACTTCTTAGACAGCACGTAAAGAGTCTACGCCGACAGCTTAGAAGACAGCACCGAGCCCATGCTGTCTGAGAAATAAAACGCGTCTAAGACGGCTTCTACACGACGAAGTGGCAGCTTGCGCCCAGAAGCGAAAGCTAATATAAACAAACATAACTGTCATTTCTTTAGCCTATTTCATGACCAAATCTTAGAAAAATTGAAAGTTACTCACATTGAGCGTCTGGAGAAGCATCTGCTTCAAATAATACACAATTTGGGCGATATTTGAGCTTTACGAGCAGTGCGCTAAGCGGCCTTCTTGTTTGGACAGCAAAGTAGCCTGCATCGTATTTATCTCGGGGTTGTCTATTTTGCCGGCTACGTGAGAATCGAAATGAGACTCAAGATGGCCACCGTTCATTTAGCTGTCTATTTAGCCGTGTACGGCGAGTATTGGAACACACCATACGTTTTGGAGGACAATGCACGCTGATTTACGATACCTGTAGTCGCTTACAACCGAATAGTTAGTTGTAAGCTCCGCCCACAACCGCAACTCTCCCACCCCGAGAAAATTTGCACATATAGCTCACCAAACCACATTTGCTCCTTTCAGTGACGCGAAGGACGATTCGCTTATTTTGCGTCGGTTGGTGCCACTGGTCGTTCGTCAAAAAACGTTGACTTCCTCCGCTATTTCCGCAAAGATTTCGACGTCATTGTCTGTCAAACGAAATGTTTTGAAAAGACACGACGCAGTTTAATTACTGTTTTTTTTGGGTTGCTTCTTTTTTGAGTACCGTTGAGTTTTATTCTTTTTTTTTCGCTGCAGAACTTCGTGATATGGAGTAACCGAGGCAATATAGACCTCAACCTCTCCACAGCAAAACAGAACAGAAGAGAACGGAATAATTACTGCGCGTAGTATTTGTGTTATCGGCGAAAAAGTATTTATCATTGCAAAGGAAAGCACGTGACACAATTCTCTAGCACAGATGAATTGCAGGTGAGCCACAGTCTTGGGGGCGGGGCCTGTATTTATTCTCAGAGTGTAACAGACTTTAGGTGTTGTCCCTTCGTTGCATCAAGTCGTTGATCACGTAGTCACTTCGCAAAATTTCTAATTCCGGCGGGGGTCTTTCACCTATGGCTGACTGGTGCGACGTTCATGCCAGGGAACGCCGTTTAGGTAACTTTTCTTCCTCAGCCAAGAATATCGTCGCCTGATTCACATCATGCTTGCACAATCTCTGCCCTAGGCAAGTTCTCTTTTCGTCCACTTTGATTTATTCACATTTACATTACAATTACTTCTATAACAACAACATTCCCTACACCTTCTTTTCTTTGGCATAATTGTCCATTAGTATTCTTGTACAGTGCAACAGCTCGTGCGGTATATATATATATATATATATATATATATATATATATATATATATATATATATATATATATATATATATATATATATATATATATATATATATATATATATATATTCTGTAGTTCATTAGTTCATACACCAGCGACGACGACGAGGTTGATATGCACACACTTTATTTACAATAATATCAGCGGCGGAGGGGACGACCACCCTCAAGCAGCTGGCTGGCTTCGCCCTGGTTCGGGACAGTCACACCGTGCTGGTGTCACGTGATTTGTAGGTAATGCCCCGGCTCTTCAGCTCACGCACCGTGGCCATAGGAAGCCGGCCGGACACCGAGATGGCGTAGATGCCCTTGGCCTTGCGGCCTGCGAGGAACAATCAAATGGTTGAGTTAATAACAAAAACACAGTTCGATTCCTTCCAAATACGAAGTCCATAATGGGGGTGACAATAATAGAAGCGACTATCCGCTTGAATACGTTCTCACCCAGCTACACACATTGGCCACAGAACAAAAAAAATGGGTGTATAAAGTTCATTTGAAAATAAGGAAGCTCGCCGAGATCCTCTGTGGCGATAGGCGGGTACTTTGCCAGACTGCGGCAATCATTCAAAGTGTCTTAGGGTTCTCACTTATTTAACAAGCAGCCATTTGTACCGGGGCGGTGTGCGCTTAGTGTACACTGTGGTTTGTCAGTGCCGCTAAACCATCCTGATCAGGCCGCTCTGTCTTCCATATTGCGCAAATATAGCTGCGTGGTTGGATTCGTGACAAAACGGTGTAGAAAGCACACAACACTAACCGAAATATGAAATCAACAAATTTCATTCACGCCGGAGACTGCCGGGTGTCGAGAGAGAGAGATAAAGATACAAGGAAAGGCAGGGAGGTTAACCAGACGCACATCCGGTTTGCTACCCTGCACTGGGGAAGGAATGAAGGGCAGAAAAGAGGTGTCGAGAAAACGCACAATGTATACCACGTTGCAGCATGACTGTAAACCATGTTTTTTTTTTTTTTTGTATCACCATGTATTCAGTCCACGAAAATTCTGCAACTGCAGGATAGAGAACACAGTATAAATCTCATAGCCATTTTAGTACGCGCTCCCAGTCTTTTTTTTTTATGTTAATCTAGCCCACCGATAAGCCGAGACGCGGTATACCTTGACAAAGAATATATACACTTACGTCTATCCCACGTATTCTAGAACGCCCCTTCACTTGAGAAAGCCGATGGGAGCGCCATCTCTAGGCAGGGTAAGTCACTGCATAGCAGTGATAATTTGCTGCTATTCTTGAGTAGTGCAGCGTCATTTTAGCCGAGCAGTGGCGCAGTGCTCAACTCTGTCAAGTGAAGGGTGAAAGTCGAGTCGAGGAGCGTTTGTGAATATGGGGGGGGGGGGGGGGGGAGGGGGTATGATTCTCTCGTGGCTAGCTGCGCTTTTTATCTCAGTTTTACAATATTTCCTCGAGCACGGCACCCTGAACTCCATTCTTTTTAGTTTTGTTTTTCTTCCTTCGTGCAGCGGCACGCATACTAACACGCGTCTCCAGCAATGACGTCAAACCGATGAATGCACATAGATCTTCGGAAGCGGTAACCCGGCTTCCGCCCACACATATTATACATAAAACAAGCCATCTCCGATGCACAGGCTTCTTCCTTGCGTAACACACCCGAGATTTCATTTTTATTGTAATTTTTTTTTCACTTATACGCTATGCTCCCACCAATGCTTCACACACACGCACTGTCGGATACAGACAGTCTCAACGGAAGAGAAGCGGAGTACACAGAAAGTCGGAAAATGCAGTCAGCAATCATTCAAGTTCTCCGACAAGGGAGGGGGGTGGCATTGGATGATGGCAGCGTCAAGGGTGTATCTGCATCGACATGCAAGAAGAGGAGGAAGAAGCCAGATGATACAAGATCTAGAGACGAGCTTCGTTCACTATATATGGGCGTTCGTTCTTGGCGCTGCAAAAAAGAGCGCACGCAGTGAAGCGAGCAGTGCACCGCGCGGAGAGGCCCCCCCCCCCCCCCCCGACTCCCACGTGAACGTAAGCTTGTATAGCATCGGCGGATCGACTTTCCTTCTTCTTCTTCTTTTGCTGCTTTTTTTCGAGGTCGCTCTTTCCGCTGCCTAAAGAAGTGGACCCCTCCCCGTCCTTCCCCACATCGACTATGCAGTGCTCCGACTGTGCGAAACGCCAGTGCATGCATTTTCGTCGTTGTGCCATGCGTGCATAGCAACGCGTCTCGGAGCGGACGTATACGCGTACCTTTCACGTGCGAGGACGCCTTTCGCACGGATACCGGCTGCTTATCGCTGAAGGATTTTGAAGAAGAAAAGAACTTGCAAATAGAGATTGTACTCGTCACAATGCACGTACTTACAGTGCACTGAGTAAATATATGAGGGCCAGTGATTTGATATAAAGCACTTTTTTTTGTCCACACACAAAATCGCCTTGAAGAACTGCAGCACAAAATACGCCATTCTGTTCTCACAGATTTGCGCTTATTCGACTAAACTATTTATCAGTGCACTTGTCCTTTTTTATTTTCTTATTTAACCTGTCATACGCGTATCGCTCTGCCTAAAAATGCGTAGTTCCGGAAAAAAAAAACGAGCGGGTTACTTCATTTAATGTTCATTAAATTTAATTATTTAATTCAGTCCTAATCTTCCGTGCCAATAAATACCAAGATATCATTATGAGGTACACTGTAGTGGGGGGAATCTGGATCAATTTCGAACCAGCTGGGGTTCTTTAACGAGTACACGAATTCAGGCAAAGGGTGTTCTTGGATCTCGCCCCCATCGTAATGCGGCCGTAGCGGCCGGGCATCGAACCCGGGACCTCGAGCTCTGCAATACAACAGAGTGGCTTTAAGCTTCCACAGCAGGTCGGACGAGCATATAGACAACTAAAAAAAAGAGTGGCACGAATTTGTATTCAACAACGCAAAATGAAACCATGGCACACGCATCATTGTTTGACGTGTTGCAACCGCACAGTAACTTCGAAAAAAAAAAAAAAACGCTAGTAGACGGGCTCCAGAACCTGTGCTGCACTCCCAACAATGCCATGCGTAAAAAGTGCTAGAAATAACCAAAACATAAGGCCTCTTTCGCACAGTTTCTTCCTGGTTATGGCTAGCATATTTGCCCGGGACCTGATTAAGAGCGTAATAGAAAGAAGAGGCAAGTGTTAAATCTGAAACGGTTACAATCTCTAGACAGAAGAAATCAACTCCTTGTTGATTCAAGAACCAAGATACAAGAAGACAGCAGCACAGTTCCAGAAAGATGCAAGCGCGTTCGTATGAACTCGCTACTTCCAGTCCAAGGGTGAGAATCTCCACTCCCGAAAGAGGATAATTCGCCCGCTCTCACCATCGCCACTTTTTCCTTTTTTTTTTACACATCTTCCATGCCGTCCCAAGGTTGTAGAGAGAGGGAGGAGAGAAAATAAGTAAGCGTAAGGAAGCGATGGTGGTGGCGGAGGCGGCAGAACATCCGCGTGAAACGGAAACTCGCTTCCTTGTGACCCACTGGCCCCCTCTAGCTTTAACACCGCCAAACAGCGACTTGACCTTGGCGCTGAGTGACCGGTCGGCCGGCCGCTCCCACACAAACACACAACTCGCGCAGGGCAAACGAGAGCAAAATAGGAAGCTTCGTTCTCACAGTACCATCACCTCACAATGGGGACGGGGGGAGTGGTGGTCTGTAAGGTGGCTGTTGGTAGACAGGCGTTTACTGCGGCAAACGAACGTAAAATATAAAAAAGATAAGCGCAACATGAGCGGAGATGCGAATACGAGCACGCCGATGGGTCTGCTTAGCAAAGCCGGCGAGAAATAAACACCGTCCCGGGCGAGATGGGGGAAGGGGATCGGAGGGGCATTTACAAGGTCTTCGTTTTCACAAGTGACAGGGGACGTCTGCGAAGTGTTGCGGTAAGCGCCTCCGAAGCGCATTCCCGTCGACGTAACCTTCGGACGACGACGAGGAGGACACGAGAAAAGTACAGCAAGGACGCACTCGAAGTCCGAACGTAACCTTCAGGGAGTCGAACCATCGACGGACGGACGGAGGAGGCGATGCACAATGGGAGGTGTTTAGTGGGTCCTGCCGTTCGGGAAGGATGGAGGAACCGCAGCGGTCTTACGGGGAGCCGGGGCGAGTGAGGGGACGAGGTTTTTCAAGGTGAATCCACGTGGGACAGGAGGGATCGCAGAGGTGCGCCGGCGATCACACGATGCTGCTGCGTGCATCTTTTTTTGCAACGCGTAACCACCGCAAGGTTAAAGGAGGGAGGGGGGCTAGAGAGAAGTGCCGTATGCATGAAGTATTTTCTCGACAAATCTATTTTCACTATGTTTTCGAATTTATGACTGCGCGCAAGCAAAATGACAGTCAATGTTACTTTCCCAATTTTCCAAGAAAGACAACGGCTCTTTGTTGGGATACTTGAATAGTGATAAACCGTCCGCATTCTTTTCGGGCGCCTCATCGTCACGAGCCGACAAACAGCGTCAAGGCACGCATGCAGACGGGCCCACCCGAACCGACGAATTCCGTTCGCCTTTGAAACCCGAGAACACGATCGCGCACAGAGCATTCGCTTCCGCGATCCAATTCGGAGAAATGCACTTCACGAGGTCGATTTCATTCTTCCGAATGCAGGCTCGTCCTACTGAGACGGCTCGGCGACGTAACTGCCTCTTATTACCCACCGGTACGTCACGTATGCGGAAAAAAACAAACCCTTATTTCGTGCAGAAGGCGTTTAAGTAGCGCTTAGTTGGAAACTTAAACCGTCCTCTCAGGTTCCTTCGCATGAAAACGATTTCGATGGCCGAAATGCCAAGTAAATGCGAAGCTATCAAGTCGTGGCATAAGCTATATATCGATAAAGCACACACGGCCTACTTAGCATGACGCGATGTACTTTGACAACGACATGCCACTGCGTGCCCCGCCGCGGTGGTCTAGTGGCTAAGGTACTCGGCTGCTGACCCGCAGGTCGCGGGTTCGATTCCCGGCTGCGGCGGCTGCATTTCCGATGGAGGCGGAAATGTTGTAGGCCCGTGTGCTCAGATTTGGGTGCACGTTAAAGAACCCCAGGTGGTCGAAATTTCCGGAGCCCTCCACTACGGCGTCTCTCATAATCATATAGTGGTTTTGGGACGTTAAACCCCACATATCAATCAATCAATGCCACTGCGGTCTAGTGGTTAAGGTGCACCGACTGCTGACCTATGGTCGCGGGATTGAATCCCAGCCGAGGCGGCCGCATTCTCGATGGAGACAAAATGCTATAGGGGCCAATGTAGATGGATTTAGGAGTACGTTAAAGAATCCCAGGTGGTCGAAATTTCTGGAGCCCTCCACTACGACGCCTCTCATATTCATAAGGTGATTTTGTGTCGCTAAACTACAACAATAATTATTTTTTTACCACGGTTCAGCACAGGCTGCCATCATGCGCTGGTGTAGGTCTATTGCAGTACGAGAATCATGGCACGCTCGCTTCGCCTTCGATTGCCCTGGTTCCCGTTACAAAAACGGCGTTCAAGCATTTGCGGTCACGAACACTGTTCAGTCGTATACCACACCAAGTCACTACATTAGACCAACTGTCTTTCAATCCGGTCAGCATTGCCCGGCGACATTTCAAAACCGATGATGGCATGAACGAAAAGCGGAAAGCTTTGCTCGAAGGAGAAAGTTACATATAGTCCCTAATAATATATTGTATTGTTTATGACAAAATTAAACGTTTGATGATTGATTTATTTATTGATTGATTGATTGATTGTGCATTAGCCTACGACGACTCGAAGGCGAAAGCCATCTTCTCAGTCACTGCATTGAGCTAATGTCGCAAAGTGACGTCATATCACATGAAATCGTAATCATATCATTACGATTTCTTGTGTTGAAGCGCCGACTGTCGCTTTCAGCGTCTGATGAGGCATCAAAGCTTTGGCCTTAAAAGACACCCAAGTGTTCGATTCCGTGTTTCCACGACAGTGTGTGCTCGCAAGAGTTTTGTAACTCCTGGACCTCGTCCAGTACTGATCACTAACTATCAACAGATGAGACAACTGATCAAGTGCTATAGAGGTGTTGATGAGCTTCTTACCAATGCTGATAGACGGTAGAAAATGAGAGGACGCCTGCTCGCTATCTTGCAAGGACAACATAAACTGCCTTCGCAGCGAAGGTTTCCAAGGAAGATCGTGAGAAAGAACTGCATTCACTAACCATAACTCTTCACAGCACTCAACGAGAGTGATATAGATAACAAAAACACGTGAAAAAAAAAGGCGCGGATGCATGCGGGATCTTCATTCTTGCACTGTTGCGGCTCGGAATTCGTTTTACTCTTTTAATAATATTAATAATTGATGCGGCTTCATGTCCCAAACGTTTACTTCCAATCAGCCCCGCCACGGTGGTCTAGTGGCTAAGGTACTCGGCTGCTGACCCGCAGGTCACGGGATCAAATCCCGGCTGTGGCGGCTGCATTTCCGATGGAGGCGGAAATGTCGTAGGCCCGTGTACTCAGATTTGGGTGCACGTTAAAGAACCCCAGGTGGTCAAAATTTCCGGAGCCCTCCACTACGGCGTCTCTCATAATCAAATAGTGGTTTTGGGACGTTAAACCCCACAAATCAATCAATCATTTACTTCCAATCAAACCCCTCGCCAACGAGGTAACCTTTCGTATTACAATGCCCTTTCCCACGCCACCGTTGCGAATGGCAGTGATAAATACAAAACGAAAGCGTGACGATAGTTATAGCGCGAGAACAAAACAACGACACAGAGACAAGAACGACACGAAAGACACGAGCGCTTTCGTGTCCTTCTCGTCTCTGTGTCGTCGTTTTGTTCTCGCGCTATAACTATCGTCATGTCATACCAACTAGCCCAAGCTGCCACACTTCTAAGAAAGCGTGACACTTCGGGAATGCAGCGGCGAACCGACCGCACTGGAATCGGACACGGGCGCAAATCACCCAAATCTTCACACACGCGACCTTCGGAAGACCAAGAGCAAAAAAGAAAACATCTGCTTTCACTCAGTGAAACGTGTTTCCCCAATTTATTAAGACAGGCCCACTATACTATACACGGCTATACAATACACCCCTCACCTCGACTGCACACTCTGTCGAGCCCAGCCGGGTCTACTCGTGTCACATAAAGAACGGAATGAATTCCCAGCGGCGATGCATACCGTCAGGGTGCCAAGGCAACGAAGTATATAGATGTAGCTAACTTACGACACTATATAACTAGAGTCCAGCTGCTACACGCCTCTAGCGCAACGTGGCAAGAGCGCTATAGGCGTTTGACGAGTTCGATGACACTGCCGTTTCCCGCCGCCGCAGCAGCGGCAATGACCACAATGCGCCATAACTAAGGAGGACTTGCGATCGGACGAAACGAGCCCAGTAAATCCACGGCAAGCAGTTGCAAGCCTGCAGGCGAGTGGCCAATAAAAAAAAAGGGGGCGACCGCCAAAGGAGCGCGCAGGAAATGCAAAGGAAAACGGTCGGATCCACAGGTGGACACCATATAAGCGCGCTCCGAAACGGCATACGGTACCTTCGAGGGAGACCGTATACATGGCCGCTGCATGCGAAGACGAGCCATGCATCAGCGCACCATATCCGCGCACTACGTCGCGCTCTGCAGCAACGCTTCCTTTCTTTCGTGTCGCGACCCCTCCCGTTTCACTCTGAATAAGGAATGATGAAAACGAGCTCGGCCCCTGGGTGACCCCCTGACCACTTCTGCGCCTCGCATCTTGTCCGATGAAAGGGACATCGTAAATTCCCGAGTCCTGACTCTGGGCGCATGTAAGAGCTTTCTCCCGCAACGAATGCCGAGAGAACGCCATGGCGGAGGCTGCATAATACGGGAGTGAGACAGATCTCGTTCGTCGTTGATTTTTCATTTTCGTTATTATTATTTCTTCAAATCCCGAGAGGAAACGTAAATTATACGGGATGTGTGTGGCGTGCGTTAGTCTTAGCAGCGATCGTTGCTAAGACTAACGCACGCATGTATATACACAAAAAACACAAGAAAGAAAAAAAGGGAGGGCCACATTTCATGATCGCGGGCCGTCAAAGAATGTGGTTATAGCTATGTAGCCGAGAGACATCCTCCGGTCGGAATATCGTGACCTTCGAGCGGATGGCGGGGTCACCGAAAAAAAAAGTTACGATTCCGGGAACCGCGGCTCGGGACCCGAAAATACGAGACGGGGAAGGCGTAGGGAGAGGGGCGACATGTCGAACCCCTGAGCATGGCTGTGCATGCCACCCGTGTTTGCCGCGGCTAGCGCCAACACAATTCCTTGCAGCGAAATGAACACAGGCTGCGGTGAACGAACGCGATGGGCAAAATAAGGCACGATCGGCGGGAGTGAAAGTTCTATAGGGTGAAATTAAACGTAGGTACAAAAAAAAAGCGATGCCAACCTCTTCGCTGGCCCTACCCCGACCTTTCATGCTCCCTTTTCCCTTCATGTCCCTTTTCCTGTCGTTCGCATAATATGTAAGCGGTTTGTTCGAAAGCGTGGCCAGTGATACAGTGCAGACGCTTGGGCCACGCGGAGACGAAAAAACGGATATCGGCGAGAGCAATTCACCGCGCTGCGGATTCGGAAACTGTGACACCGGCGAGCTTCAAGAGCGCATCCGACACGAGTGGGCCGGACATCTGCGTCGTTCGATCGCATAAACTATATAGTGGCAATGACCCGGAGTGGGCGCAACTGGAATAAGTCAAAGAAACGAGTTTCGAGGACGCAACAATGTACGCTTGCGGCGACTGCAATGCGACCGAAATTCAATGCCATTCGGAAATCGGGACGTTGTGTGGTGTCGCGCTTTGCGGAACATCTTCTGCACTCGCCGAAGCGGAACGGACAGCTGAGATGTCAGTTCACTGCGGACTACTATAAATAGAAGATGTTAGTGATTACCTGTTCAAATGTTGTGCAAGTTACGTATACTTGTAGAGAGTCTAAACTATGAGACATCCTTCGGTGCGCATGCGTGAATAATCGCCCGCTGTCGCTGTCGTTTACTGTGCTGCCTCATTCAATGATGGCCACCGTTCAGTTGTGATACTCTTGAGCCAGGTACAGCGGTCATCTAACGAATTCGTTTTTTCCTCTTACTAGTTTCTGTATAGATTTTCAAGTTAGAATTCACTCATTCCTATCACTCTCTACCACGCGACTATAATTGTCTCTCGAAGAGAAACACCTCATTGACCTCAACCGGTAAACACACGAGGAAATGGGACGAATAGAGAACAGAGCAGAAGAAATACGCAGGGGCAGGGGGGGGGGGGGGGGATGGTGACCTCTTCGGCTCTCTTGTACCGACGCGCCAAACATGGCTGGGAAGGGGGGGCGCAAAAAGTGTTGTCGCGATTCGGTGAAATTAAGGCGTTGAGCAGGTGCTTTGTCGCGCCTGTTCTCGCATTCACGTGAACGTGATGCGTGACACGCCGGCTTACGGCGAACTGTCAACGCCGTCAGGTGTACTTTCTTTCCTCCGGAAAACGAACTGCACCACGGCCTCAACCACCGTGGACACTGAGTGCTGGGCTCTTGTAAAATGAATAGGTATCAGTCAGTTGCCCCAAATGGCATCTGCAGGCGAGTTAACTGGGAGTCGCATCGAGCTGGCAGGCTGTAATCTCGCTTACATGAACATGACAGCAGCGCATTTGCTCTGCAAGCGCGTTTCGTGATTGATTGATGTGTGGGGTTTAACGTCCCAAAACCACCATATGATTATGAGAGACCCCGTAGTGGAGGGCTCCGGAACTTTAGACCACCTGGGGTTCCTTAACGTGCACCCAAATCTGAGCACACGGGCCTACAACATTTCCGCCTCTATCGCGAATGCAGCCGCCACAGCCGGGATTCGAACCCGCGACCTGCGGGTCAGCAGCCGAGTACCTTAGCCACTAGACCACCGCGGCGGGGCGAAGCGCGTTTCGTGAAGGTAATGCGACACCGTTTACAGGATCTCTCGCATTCTCCCCGCAGCAGTCATGTAACGAGCGAGTCAGACTTGACGCTGGGCGAATTGGTTGATGCCAAAGGGATACATGCGCAAACCCGTGAGCCCAGCATGCGAGACAGAAATTAGCTTGCGTTATTACATGAATTCCTTATAGATAAAGGTGCACGGTCGGAGTTAGCACGACATGGGGAACACCGTTTTCCTCCTCGTAACTTATGGCCTGTGAGCGGACTGGGACGCGTATAAGCGCGATATGTATTTCCCAAGAATTGCCACTGCTTGTATGAATGCGATGTGCATTCGTGTAAGCGTGTTTTACGAATGACGACGTCACCATACTTGTCACATAAACTTATCCTTTTCAAGAACGCTCGTTCTTGTCCGGCTGTTGGACGCAAGTCCATGTTCAGCTACATCGGCTGGTCAGCCTTGCGACTCACGCTGCGAGCGTATACACAATCCGCTATCTTCTAAACATGGCAGACTTACGAAAGCCGTTCAATTGTCAGCCGCTGCTACATTCCTCCGGCGTTTCTCTTTCAGGCGAAAGCGGTGGCATATAAAAGAACGAGCTGAGCAAAGATAAAGAGGAGATGTTCGGTCGCGAGCACAATAACATGCATTTCGCAGAGATGGAACAGCTGCCGATTTCAGCCGCCAGTGCAGCAACACAAGCCTATAGAGGCATGCGCCTATAGATTCTCGAGCGGCGGTCACGAATCAAATGTCGCTGTGTTCTGACGGCAAGAGGGCGTAGTGTGAGACGATGCGATATTTCGGTTCTCCTTCTCGCCACCTCACCATTTACGATGGTGAGGTGGTGAGAAGGAGGGCATATTTACGGAAACAAATAATAGATAGAGACTGCAGAATGCGGCCTAGTTTTGCGCAAAATAACATTTATGGTACTTGAAATATGCGAAGTACCAGGTAAAGTGTTGCAAGTGTTTTTCAAGTATTTTTTGTGATAAAAATGCTCACGTGACCAAAAGTTTGTTTTATGAGTGTGTGTGGGGGGGGGGGGGGGGGGCTCGCGGGTCCAAAAACAGAAAATAACTGTTTATTTTTTTTCGTGAACTTATTTTTGTCAACGACGTAAAAAAAGATATATTTTCTGTACCAGAACAGAAATTTTCTGTATAGTTTCTGAATAGTTTGTTTTCTGTATTTTTTTCCAGAACAGAAATTTGCCGCAAAAATGCCTGTTATTTCGCACACGTTTCTACAGTGTATATGACGCCAGCATGGCGTCACGCATCGCCAAAACTTGTGACGCGACCACGATTTTACTATGACGTCATCATGACGTCACGGCCCGTGATCACGTCGCCACACGACGATCGACCATGGAAGGATCACAGATGGACTGATCACGGAGCCAGAGCAATTCCATATGAGGTCCATAATGGAATAATTGGAAGCGCAAACCAACGGGACAACAAGAGAAGAGACAAACAAGCGCAGACTGAAACTCAGTTTATTCAGAGAAGAAATTATATACCAGAAAGATGAGAAAGGGAAAGAACTGGAGAGAAGGTTCCACCTTGATCAGGTGTCGTCCAGAAACGATATTTCACATATAATATATAATTATTCTCTGGTACATAATTTCTTCTCTGAATAAACTGAGTTTCAGTCTGCGCTTGTTCGTCTGTTCTCTTGTGTCCCGTTGGTTTGCGCTTCCAATCATTCCATTATGAATTTGTACCAACTAGCCCGCCTGTCAACCCTACTGCCATATGAGGTGCACAGAGATTTCGGCTCGAGGGAGCTGAAGAGGATCAATACATTGACTGAGAAAAACAGAACACGAAAAAGACGACGGCCGCCTTTAGGTCGACTCAGACGAATGCATACGGGACCCTGTAAGTTTTCGTGTTGAATACCTACTCTCAATGACGGTTAGTCCGGCTTGTCACTTCATACTCGTTAGGCGCTGGGTGAGTGGCTTAAGTTACAGCAGTGTATCGTGTTTCGGCAAAAAAAAAAACCTTTCCTCCACCACAGTAAAGTTGCAACAGCGTATCGTGTTTCGGGCAACAAGATTTCCTCCGCCACACTAGACATACGTGCGTCCCGCGCTTTGAAAAACGTTGAACGCGAGTCGATGAGGTGGCGCCATCTGTCGCCGTACACTCGAGTTCGCTACGCGCTGGTCGGTAGCCGCGGGAAGTGCGAACTTGTCAACGTCGTGCGATTGACTGCAGCCTGCCACGACGTACAAGACCTCACAATCTGCGCAACAATTGGCACGAAGTCCGCCCGATACGTCACACACGTCGTCCGCGAACATCGACGTAGAGAAATGCTCTCTAGGCGGGAAAAACCATACTCGCGATGAAAAAAAGAAGGAAATAAAAAAAGAGCGTATTTACGCTCCACTCGGCGCAACCTCCTCCCACCAGTTCTAGTTTAAGGCACTGCAGGTTTCCTTCCCGAGTTTCGATCAAGTCAGGCACTATAAAATTTGATGAAATTTGCCCTATGTTCGTCTTTTGGCTCGACTAACAGAATGTCTTTTTTTTTTTTTCACCGTTACATGATGTGACGGCAAAATGGCGCGGGAATTTAGAGGCTGCGTCACCAGGCACCTCTTCTTTTCTACCTTCATTTATAGCGTTTTTTTCTTTCCGTTTTTCTTGAGCACACGTCCTCTCAAGGCAAGGGGAACGCGGTTGGCATTGCAAAATCGCAATTTACTAACACAGTCGAACCCTACTACATCGACCTCGCGTAAATCGAATAACCGTTTATAACGAACTGTTTTCGAACGCTGCAATGCTTTTACACGTCAATTTGTAGAACAATTTACTGTTACATCTGGACAGCGCGAAACGCCCCTGAAAGCTGACTTTCCCTCACTAATGATTCGCTTTTTTTTTTTTTTCTCACGGAACGGGCCTTTCCCGCATACCTGTGCGAGAGCGAGCGGTGTGGGAGACGTTCGGCAGCTTCCGTGGCTGACGGTTGTCTCGTCCACGACGTCATCTCTTCGACGACCAAGCTTCAAGTTTCATGGGGACGATGTTTTGCGTCAGCCTGAGACTTCCATAGCTGTTCGTGGGTTTGTTTTGTTTACATCATCAAGTTATCTCCTCCGCCACAAGGTTACGCGCGCGGTCCACACTTCGCTAGGGCACGGTGTGGTGGCGCTGGCTGCAGAGCTCCTCCTAATGGCAAAAAGACTCCCGGAGCACATCTTGGCCCTGACTTCAGACGAGTGTGAAACATTTTAGAACTACGCGCGATATTGTCGTTTTTTTTTTATTACGATATGCACAAAGATGCAAAGGAATATGCTTGGATGCATATATTTGCACGGCAACCTATGCGGAGTGAGGTGGCTCATGGAAAGAGGTGACGCTAAATGAAATCGCGAAGTTCATTCGACATCTTATTTACAGAGGGATTATTCACATCACTGCTTTCCATCTTTATTGGAATACCTAGAGACTCTTATAGCAAGGCAACGAGAATTTACTGAGAAGAGTGTGCGAGTACACTTGCGTCTTCTCGAAAAACCACGCAATGCTTCATCGCCACATGGCATGAGCAATGAAGCAGCTCCTCGGTTCTGATTCTCTTTGTCTATGCGAAGAGAAACATTTTCTACGACATTAATTATTTTTATACTGTTCCTGGGTCATTTATCTACAAAATCTATATTCTGAATTTTCTTTGTTTCAGATATTTTTGCATATATAGTGCTTTTTATTCCGCTGTTTACCAGCTGGTGACACAAAATTGCACACTTTTCCCATTTTTATTCATTGTAAGACATTCTTGTTGCTTTACAACCTATATATTTTTTAGAAAGAGTATTTCATTCTGCAAAGTTTGGTATGTTGCAATGCGTGTTCGAGTACTTTTCAAACTGACAAAAAACGACCTTCCCCGAGACATATGAAAAACAATCATTCTTGCGAGGTAACGAAAGAGTTGACGCGACGGGTGCCGTAAAACGGAAGAACCTGCCGTTTTCCGCAAAGCGAACGATAAACAACACAGTGTATAACTTGGATAAAGGAACCATCATGTCACACAGCTATGTATAAAGTCTCTTCCCCCCCCCCCCCCCCCGAAAAAAATAAAGCACACTGAGCACAGATACTGAAGAGCAAGGGGACCCTTAGGTCAACAAGTTAGGTCAAGGCAGACAACACGCTTGCGACGCCCGACGAGTTCGCACGGCTGCGTATGAAAATCCTGAGGCGTTATCTACATCTATACCGCACTCTGTTCCCTGGGTGGTCGAAATTTCCGGAGCTCTCCACTACGGCGTCTCTCATAATCATATGGTGGTTCTGGGACGTTAAACCTCACAAATCAATCAAATATATCAACCGCACTCTGTCGCGTTTACCCTACTGCTGCATATAACCCCGCACTCCCAACTACAAACCGCGAATACAAATAAAGAAGAAAAAAAAATGATCCACCTATTACCGACAAGGTGTGTTTCTTACATTATCGTTAGGCTGTGCCGTGAAGCCGACACCGTGACCAAACAGCACTGACAATACAATAACTTCGTTAGAGGTTTGTAAATTGAGGTATCCCATATTCTGAACTAAATAGGTTCCTATTCTTCCTTTTTGCGAGTTCGAGGTACGAGAATTCGACAGACATCCAATGAGTTTCTATTGCTTTATTTACTTTTTTCCTACTTTAGGGTCCTCCAAAAAGGTGGCCCCGCCGCGGTGGTCTAGTGGCTAAGGTACTCTGCTGACCCGCAGGTCGCGGGATCGAATCCCGGCTGCGGCGGCTGCATTTCCGATGGAGGCGGAAATGTTGTAGGCCCGTGTGCTCAGATTTGGGTGCACGTTAAAGAACCCCAGGCGGTCTAAATTTCCGGAGCCCTCCACTACGGCGTCTCTCATAATCATATGGTGGTTTTGGGACGTTACACCCCACATATATATCAATCAATCAATCCAAAAAGTGGTCGGTCAACAAGGGGCTACTTAAGCCATCAAGGCATCGGCGCAATGTCGGGCAGATTTCTCACGCACACGGCGAGCGCGACGATATAAAAAATCGCAGAAGAATGCGCGCGGTATGCAGAGAGTGTCGCCAACGTGTTATACGAGGCCCGCATTTCGACAGACGGGTGACAGACGAGTCGCGTAAACGGGCGACCACATGCGAACGCGAGAATGGCGCGACAAGCGCGGCATTTTTCGCATCTGTCTGTACTGTCATATCATACGCAATGCGGAGAACAACACAGTAAGCGGATTTCTCCAACAAAACCTTTTTTTTTTTTCGAGCGTAAAAGATAACGGCATTCTTTCCGAGCCTATATACTCGATGGAATACCAGACTGAAGATAACCACGGCATTTGTGCGTGAGCCGGGCTTTAGTACAGGGCCGAATGACAAGCGGAAGAACTGTAGTGACGTTCGCGGGAAAAATGCATTCCCCGTGATTGGCGTCGCATAGCGATTGCAGCAAAAACACATACGTTACGGCATGTACGAAATGACACAAAGACCGCCGGAAGAATTCGCACAGAGTAAATACACACCAGCAGTTTTAAAGCTGAGAACAATTCGCTGGCAACGCATATGTTTGGTGTGGTTCGTGAGAACTAACGTACCAAAGCGACTGTGAGGGACGCCGCACAGAGGACATCTTCGGACAATTTTGACCACCTATAGTTTTTCTTAACCCACAGCACACGAATTCCTAGCATTTCGTTTCGATTTCCTATAGCAATGCGACCACCAGCGCAGCCGTGATCGAAGCCGCGCATGTATACGTACGGGGTCAGCAGGCCAGCACAGCAATCATGAGGCCATCGCGGCATAAAGAAGAGGCCCAATAATATCGCAGTACAGAATGCGCAACGACTTCCAAGGCGCACGGGCTAACCCACACTGCCCTAAATAACAGTTTGCCACGGGCACCACTGTCACCTCTCTTCTTTCTGCACTATATTTGTGCCACGAATTGCGTCGGTTATAAATACGTGGCGAGCATAGGTCACGCCTCGCAGTGGTGATGGTGGTTGCGCAATATCCGGGGGTACTAATTGCGCACCCACGGCGGAACGTTGCTATAGTCTACTTCTCTTTCTTTTGTGCGTGTGCATGCGGGCGCTTATATCACCGGCGACAAGAGTCCAGAGTTCGTTCTTCGTCGAACCCTCCATTACCCCGGACAAAAGGCGCCACCGCGCTGTCTTTGGCGGTCCAGCGGATGCGACCGAGGGAGGGGCATATAGGATAGAGGACAGACAACGCGCTATAGCGGGCCGCGCCACAATATCTGCACGGTCGCGGCTGCTTCCACGAAACGGCGAAAGTGATGTCGATCGACGCAACATCTGTTCCCGCAGTCCAACCCAGCCTCGGCTGTGTCATGCGCACACAGAGACGCACAGACACGCACACTGTGGCGGCCTCGCATAGCGGCACTTTCTTTTTGACGTACTGTCACGATTCTCGGGAAAATACCATGGATACAAGACCCCTCCTCCCATCCCAATCGTCCTCCTCCTCTCCCCAATATATATAGCGGCTGCAGAACGACCGTCCGTCAGCATGCAGCGGCACGACGTTCGTGAAAGCTGCGACGCCGTCAGGCTTAAACAACTTTTGTATACTAATTCTTCTACCAAAGAAATAGAAAATAGAAAAAGGCTCAAAAATACGAGATAGCAGGCAAATGTGTGTGTGTCGGTACGGCAGAATCCGTATAACCACCAGGCTGCGGGCCAAGGAACGGTCGCCATCGATGATCACCACGCTGATGCCTGCGCCAGGGGTCCTCGACCAACGAGCCTGGACCCCACCCTGGTTTTCACTTTCGCTTCCCCCTCTCTCTCACACACACATACCCCCTCTAGACACAAAGGAGAGGGAGAGAGTGGCAGTGCGTGAGGCGAAGCCGGCGACAAAGGTCCACCAACTTACCTGCCCAGCAAACCCCCCCCCCCCCCCCCGACGCCACACTACTGGCCCCTTACGCCACCCAACTCCCCACTACCTCCGCAGTTCTTATGTCACGGTGGCCAATCCCCTTTTCTAAAGTATCTCCCCTCCTTTCGACGCAACAAATATGACGCGGAGAAAGCAGACGCGCTGACAAAACACACAAAAAAAACGAAAGAAGGAGAAAAACGAAAGAAACGAACACGGGGAACGTTCTTCAAAAGTTTGAGGGGGAGAAAGCAGACGGGAAACAGACTTCCCTTCCAAAATTGGGATTTTCGTCCCTATTTTGAGCAGACACCATTTTTTTTAATTTTTATTTCGCCAGAGTCCACCCCTACTCTTTACTGAAAACTCTCACTACGTGATGTAAAAAGACCGGCGAGATGCATGCACAGTGCAGGGGCACTCGCTAAATTAAAAAAAAAAGAAAAGAAAGAGAAAAAAAAGCAGTGAAGGTTAAGGGCATACAGCTTTAGAAAGCGAAAGCAAACGCCCCAAAGATAACCTATTTCTCCTGCGCGTGCTATCGTATTTTTCTCATTCATTTTTTCTCCCTGCAGCGCTTTCTGTACGCCGCAGTTCCACGTAATACGGGAGGGGCCTGTAGCGAACAAGATGAAAAGGCCGCGAGGGGTGGATACGGTCCGAATGCGGCGCCTCAGTGGTCTATAGACGGTCAAAGCGCTCGCGAGGGTGAGAGAAAAATTATAACGGTTTCTTCCACCCCCCTTCCTCATCAGCTTGCCTCCGACGTGGTCGCGGATCTCTTCGCCGACAGGTCACCCTGTCGCGTCTCGAGTTTGCATGACGATTTCATGCCATACCAACTAGCCCAAGCTGCCACACTTCGAGTTTGCAGCTCTTGCGTACATACAGCTAAAAAAAATTGCTACGACGCGTGTCTGCGACGCGATCGCCTTTGCGGACGGTCTACATAGTGCGGTATACAGCGCGTTAAGGATAAATTGAACAAGAATCACCAGCTGCGGGGGCGGGTGTTCACCCTGACCTGACTTCCAGCGCAACACTGTTAGAAAAACAGACAAAAGAAGAAAAAGAGACAGGCGCTGACCTAGAGTAAGCGTGACGATAGTTATAGCGCGAGAACAAAACGACGACACAGAGACAAGAAGGACACGAAAGACACGAGCGCTTGCGTACACAACGCCTAGCTCGCGTACACCAATCCAGTAGCGCTAAAGTAGCGCTGACCCCGCGTCAGCGCAGTATCCTGTTCCTTTCCCAACCGCGGTACGTTGCAAATCGTCTCACAAGAAACTGAATAACCGCATCAATTGATCGAAAACTGGAATGAAGCCCCCTCGCACTGCGGCGGATGCTTGCGTATAGTGCGTAGCCTGTCGTCGTCATCATCAACATCATCATCATCATCGTGTTTTATGTCCAGTGCTGCGGGACCTGTAGTTCTCCCAAAAAACCCACAATGTATCCTGTCCAGGGCGGGATAATTTCGTCTTATTCCCGCGACCTTCTTAGTCTCGTCATCTCCAGCTAACTCTCTCTGCCCGTCTCGGCTCCATTTGCCGCCATCCCCTGGTATCCACTCCATCGTTCCCACTGACAATCGGTTATCCACCCTACCCGTCATCATCGTCAGGTGATGTGACGCGCCTAGGTCCGCGCACTTCCCCTTAACGTCAGTAAGCTTGGATATCAGCTACCCATTTCGATGGAGGCGATATTGTAGAGACCCCATGTACTGTGCGAAGTCAGGCCACGTTAAAGAACGCCAGATGGTCGAAATTACCGGTACCCTCCATCATGGCGTCCCTCATAATTACACCGTGGTTACGGTAAACTATAACAGTGGTTTCGGGACGTTAAATCCCAACAATTATTATTATCTCTCAATGTTACGCCTATCGTTATACCGTTCCATCGCAAACTGCGTCGTTTCCAATTGCTTCTAGAATTTATTCGCTGTCTTCCAAGCTTCTAGCCCCGTCCGTACGTTACAACTCATACGATGCAATGGATGTGCACTCCACGCTTTAGAGACAGCGGTGAAATGCCTGCCGCGATTTGGGAATGACCCGTATGAGCTCGCGCCTATTTTGAGTCTTCGGTGAAATTCCCTTTCGTTAGTATACGCTCCCCGGTAGTATATACGGCTCAAACGTGCTTATACTTTTGCCGAGATTCCAGAAAGTGGTAGCTAATCATAAACCGCTCTTCGTTCACGCAGCTATATGGAGCAATATTTTTTGTTTCCTGCATATTATGTTTTAGCCTTATCTGATACTTTCTCGGTTTAAGGTTTGTTTTGCTTGCTGCTTTGCCGTTTTTCCACGGTACGATCCAGATATTCATTCCAGTGTCACAGGAAACTTGGTGTTGTGTAAAATATTCTGCACCGACAGATACATCCATCCACCCCACTCGGCTGTAGAATACTCGGCTGCTGACCCGCAGGTCGCGGGATCGGATCCCGGCTGCGGCGGCTGCGTTTTCGATGGAGGCGGAATGTTGTAGGCCCTTGTGCTCAGATTTGGGTGCACGTTAAAGAACCTCGGGTGGTTGAAATTTCCGGAGCCCTCCACTACAGCGTCTCTCATAATCATATGGTGGTTTTGGGATGTTAAACCCCACATATCAATCAATCAAAGCTATACAATAGGAAAAATGAAGTTTAAAGGGGCACGTAAGAATCAACCGCTCGTAAAATGAGAGAGAGAAAAAAAAAGAACTTACAGCGCGTAAAAGGCAACCGTTCGCCTGCGTCGTTCGCGTGAGTGTAGGGCCGATAGTATAGCCGTTAGATTTCCACCTCTGTACAGCTGGAATAGCAAGATTCAGCAGCGCTATCGCACTAGGCATATCGAAAGGTTTACAGCGTTCCACAACTATTCCGCGTACTGTATCATGAACCTGTTGATACAACACGCGATCGAGAATAATCGCTGGGATACAGAAACTGACACACGATGGTTAGTGCTGCTCAAAGGAGAACAAGAATATGTAACTATTAAGGAAGGTTACGATTAGTACAACCTCGAGTTTAATATACGTATACCTTTATTTGAGCGAAGGAGAATCGCACTACCTTCACGCAATAGAGTACGCACGCGGTATCAGGGCAGCTATCTGGACACACGGGAAGGTCAATACTCGAACGTATCGAGGATTGATAGTAGGCATACTTGATTAACACAAGTAAGATAAACGCCCTGAAATTTTTGCAGAGCACGAGAGCCGGCTTCCTGTTTCGACAGCAACATCACGGAACGAAAGGTTGTAGATATGCGGAGGTTTACGGAAGCTTCGCCACACTTAACTCATGTCTATACACTTCAAATGCGTGAGAACGCAGATTTAGTTCCTTTCGTTCACGTATACTTCGTGGATTTTATTCAGGACTTACGCCGTCAAAAGAGAACCTGACGTACGGTAACACCAGGAAATGAGTTTACTTTTATTTATACCAAACTTTAGCAGGTGACTTCTAAATTTCGTAAGCTGAATCATCAAGCTATAAGCACTCCTTACTCAACAAGAATATAAGGCAAATCTGTATTACGTTAGCACTTTACATGTCTAAGGCAGACCAAATCGGTTTAGTTGTGCACGCCATTCTCGGATGCACCACAGAGGCCGGCGCATTTTTCAATACCCTTACAACCATTTTAACAAATCCACGCATAAAAATTAACACGCTTTGTAAACGGATCAGTGTTTAGAGAAATACGACACCTGTTTTTTAATGCCGAGTTTAAGAGATTTGCAAATTCGTGCTTATAGTTTTCGCTAGAAATTCGAGGCCTTAAACATTTTGGCGTCTAGATAGCTTCGCTATAACTTTGTCTATCAATAGGAACGAATCAAATTGACACCCCTGTCGCAATTGTACCACAAGAGTACTTCTGACGGTTTAAGTGCACCTTATACCAGACGTCGTTCAGAGTCGAAACAGCCACTTCGGGAGCTCGACGCGTCACTGCATTCCGCGCCTATCGTAAAGAATCCCGAGCAAGTTATACGAATTTTACACGGCATGGTTGAAGCGGTGGTAAACATGACGCCGCGGTCCGTCACGTTCCGAACCAGAACTATTCACTATTCCCGATTTCTAGTCTCGCAAGACCAACATCGTCCGCTTTAACGAGCGCAACGTCAGCCGAGTGGTTGCGTCACCGCGATGGTAGCTTAAGCAGCATTTCGGGTGAGGCTGTGAAAGCAACATTTTTTTTTTTTTTTTTTTTGCTGCGCATACGCTCGCAGGGCCCCTTTCGCATAATATGACTCCAAGGCAGCGGGTGTGTGAATATTCGACAATATCAAGTAACGAATCGGATATAGCGTTCTCTTCGATACGGTACCCGAATCGAATATTGCGTGTTCGAATAGAATCGGTCTTCGAAATACCGAATATTTTTTTTTTCGAATACTTTTCACAACAACTGACAGGGTTTAAGGTCAGATAATTCGAATACGTTTGAATAATGAGAACCTGCGGAAACCCCCCCCCCCCCAAAAAAAAATATTGGTAGAGCGATGGATCGTGTTTCTCGTTTTAAATATTAAATTACTACGATGCAGGGCTCCTAAAACAAACATATTCAGGAATATTGGCACCAGATTGGAGTAGGCACAATCCCGTTAGTAGTAGTAGTAGTATTAGTAGTAGTAGTAGTAGTAGTAGCAGTAATAATAATAATAATAATAATAATAATAATAATAATAATAATAATAATAATAATAATAATAATAATAATAATAATAATCGGATGAAGCCGTTTTTGCGTACGGTGCCGCCAAAGCGGTGTTCCTAGTCCACCATCACGGGACTCATGGCGATGATAGTGACACATTGTGCAGTTCTTGTCCTTTCTTTTTCTTTGTAAAGGCTGATGACGCAGTACCACCTTCAATACTGGCCGGCAAACCATTTTCTTCGCCGCACAAACAGTCCGCAGGTCTTCCCTTTTTTTTATCATTATTATAACGCGGTCAGTAAATGCGGCCGATCGGTGTATACTGAAGGCTCCCCTGAACATTGGAACCACATACTATAGCGCTGCCCGTGCCAGGTAATCTACAATTACGTTTCAAAGACAACTGTAAAAATCTTGCTATTACCTTGACAGATCGCCTAATACGTCGTCGAGGGGCCCGGTTGCGTCAGCGCAGGAGGAGATGAGACCGTTGGCTTATGCGATGACCGCGAGAAGATACGTTTCATAAAATTTTAACTCTGCGGCAAACCGATTCGTACAAGGCACTAAACTCCGATAGTGGGGTCCTTGGATGAGGCGATTCGCAAATGCCGCAGACGGTTCGTTCCCAGCAGTTAGCGTCAGCCGATTCCGCTACTATGCGGTCACAGTATACTGGTTACGTATTTAAACCTCACGCATCGTGTTTAAGGGCTGCCCACTGACGAAGCCCACAGACAAAGGCTTCTTACAGCGAAAGCTGCTATGAGATCACAAGAGTCGCATGCGGCGGCTGGAACTGTACGCCGCCGATGTTCGAGCGAAATAAGAGTGGGAAAAAGATAAATATGAACACCACGGTCACAATGTGATTCGAACCCGGGTCCCTTATATGCGAGCCCAGCATTCTACTACAGAGCCACGTTGGTGCTATAGTAACTCCATTGCAAACTCGCTTTAGGCAGGCCTGATGTCGGGAAAGGAATCACGTTAATATGAGTAGTAAAGCGTTTCAGAACAGCGAGAAAAGAAGCCGTCGCCATGCAATGCTAATTGCGCCACGAGTGGGTAGTTGAATGCTCCAACAAATCACTGAAGCTTCAGTCATGATTCTTCATCGTCTCAGCCACAGCATAAAAAAAATGACACGAAATTCCTCGCAAGTGCGTAGCGGGTACCACGCTTCTCAGAAGAACGACGAAAGATGGCGTAGTGGGTACCATGCAAGTGCGCTTGTAGCAGTTACCCAAATAATGTGCATACTTTGGGTAGGAGAAGAAGAGGAAGAGTGTTGAAAAAAACGCCGCCTTTCCAGCTTTCGCTGTGACATGTGCTGCGCTGTGACATGTGCTGCAGGCTTGGAAGATTTTTTTTTTTTTCGCCTTTTCCTATTTAACGTGTACCTATCGTTCTTACCTCCTGCATCAAGTAAATTTCGTTTTCATTATTTCCGCAACGATTTATAGATCACCTGACAAACGTCTGCAAATCAGCTGATACTAGTTCTCCATTCGCGTGTTCCTTACGCTTTAGCAGGGGCTCAACGTTACGGGCAGCAAGTCTTGCGCCATTTTATGCTATTCCGAATGGCGTAAACGTCACAGGTGCGTGCGGGAGCTAACTCCGCATAACAATAACGAGGACGCTGCGTTTACGATCTACTTAGCACACGTCGGCTGAAAAGAGCCCCTCTAAGCTTACGCTCGTGACAATACTCCTCGGCAACGGTCAGCAAATGTTTACCGTTCCCTTCCTGCATCTCGACACCGAGCACGGGCTGGACGTTTCACCACGCTCCGCCAACAAGGTGGCTGCCATATACGGCCGGTCTTGCCGGAGCTGCGAGCGAATATATTTATTGCGTGGGTCTCGTCTCGTACTCGTGTTGCAGCGCTTCTCAAGCTTGTGTTCGACAGCTGCAGACGTCACTTGCAATAGCACTGCAACTCAGTCGCAGTTGGCGTTACGAGAAAAAAAAAATGAAACGACGTAACTGCAGTGCTCAAGTATTGCAGTTACCTCATTCAATACGCAGTACTTTCAAGAAAGCTTTGTAACGTCTTCAAGGAAGCGATTGGCTTGGATAGCAGTAAAATATTGAGCATGCAACTCGGACAGACTGCTGTACAAAGGTCAACGGAAACGGCGTCACATCAGGAATGTGATGATGCCAAGATGAAATCGTCACTAGCCAGGCACTGTGCACAGACCGGCTTAACTGCGCCTTCCTGTAGTCGCCGGCTCCCACTAATTCGTTATTGCGCTGCCCGAAGAAATGCCGCTTTGCAAAATCGACGGGCATCAATGTTTTCGCATACATCTAGGCCCGCAGTGGTGGCTATGCGGCCGAGGCCCTGCGCAGCCAAATACGAGGATGCATGTTCGGTTTCCGAGTAAGTTCGACGTGGCCAAATGTAAATAGTCGCGTACTCAGATTTAGAAACGCGTTACGAGAACCTTATAAATGTTAAACTTATTCTCGAGCACCCCCCCCCCCCCCCCCACCATACGGCGTGCCTTAAAAGCACGTCGACACGTGAAGCCAATTTACCTTTTTACTTAATCTTTTTTTCGTACTTTGCGGGCTTCACGATGTCTAGTTGAGTAAACTGCCGATAAAGCTTTCATCAAGACTTTTAGATACACACATTAGTACATAACAATATCGGTGGCTTGCCACGCCATTTCCTTTTTTACTAAATGTCTCTATGCACCTGAGTGAACAATTTCGAAACAGGCTCGTGATTATGCCATTGCGAAAAAGAAAAAAAAACATTAGAAACAATGAAGTCTAGATTTCAGACTTCACCACCAGTCAAAGGTATGACAATGTAAAGAATCTAACCGGCTTAGAAACAATGCGAGATCAGTCTTTGACTAGTGTTAGAACAATATAGGCACACGGTGGGACCACTGTATTAACCGAATAATAATAATAATAATAATAATAATAATAATAATAATAATAATAATAATAATAATAATAATAATAATAATAAAGTGGATGGCTCCGAAAATTTCGACCACCTAGGGTTCTTTAACGTGCACCTAAATCTAAGTAGATGGGCCTCAAACATTTTCGCCACGGTCGAAAATGAAGCCACCGCCGCAGGGATTCGATCCCGCAACCCTTCGGGTTAAGAGCTGAGCGCCATAACCACTGGACCACCGCGGCAAAGCGCTGCTGTACACCGCAATCAAAGGATATATATATATATATATATATATATATATATATATATATATATATATATATATATATATATATATATATATATATATATATATATATATATATATATATATATATATATATATATAAGGGAAAGAAGTGTGCACCTATGGGCTCGTTTTTCCGTGTTTTGACACAATATTAATGAGATCTAACAGACAGTAATGCCAAGGAATGAACAGGGGAAGTTATTAGAACCAATGGAATGTAAATAAGAAGAAAGAAAAGTGGTGAAAAAATAACCAGCCGTGAGCTATATATATATAAATAAATATATATATATATATATATATATATATATATATATATATATATATATATATATATATATATATATATATATATATATATATATATATATATATATATATATATATATATATATATATATATATATATATATAGAGAGAGAGAGAGAGAGAGAGAGAGAGAGAGAGAAAGACCTTGTGGCAGAACGAGTTACCATTCATTCATCTTAATCTGTGATTCCGCCCGCTCTACCATATGAGGAGCATAGTCCAGAGGCCAACATAAACGTTCGACTCGGTGAAACCACGTCCATGCTGGCCACCACTTTGACAGTAACCATTCATGCAAACGAGGCATTTCATAATTAGTTCACGGAATTTCTGCGACAGTGTTTGGTGTAGACGCATTTTAGAGCTCAGCTATAGGCATCTGAACCTCGTTATAACGAAGAATATTATAGCGATTTATCGGTTACAGCGAAATAAATATGAACATTGGTTGGCCACGGTTAACTTCGGTGGCATTTATTCTTTGCGTAACGAAACAGAAAATGCAAGAGCCGCCGCAATATCGGCTGTAACGAAGAAACTGAATATAATTTACGGTGTCTGTCTGTAAAATGTTTTAATGGCTTGCTGTAACCATAAAGTGTCGAAAAATAACTAGAGGGGCTCTGGCACTGCGATCATTCAGCGACCATGAGAATGACGGGTAGTACATGGATTTGCCTAGTCTTCGTGCTTGCGGGCTTCGAACGCAGTTGTGATTTCGTTCAAAGCAGTGTCTCGGTTTTGTGTCGAATTAAACAAAAAAAAACGTTTTGAACTTCGTGACCAGATTCGAATTGGCGAGCCTAAACGATTAAGGAGGTGAAGCGTAACTGACAAACTATTGCTGATTGTTGTTTCGTGACAAAACAGCTTCATCCATGCCAGGCCAAACGGAACGTAAAGTACGAAGATTATAGGCAAATCATCCGTGTACTACCAATGCTGAAGCGCCATGTGGTGCAGCTCCCATTGACAAAGGCGCTAGAGTTCCCATCTTGTGTACTTATAGGAAACTTTATGGCTGTAACGACAATGAGAGAGAGAGAGAGAGAGAGAGCAAGCAAGTACACAGCCAGGCGAGGGTGTCTACTTGAATTTTACAGACACTCTACTGACGGACTCCACAGATTTTTCGCAGGGGTGCGGCACACCCTATATTGCTTGCCTACAGTATTACAGTGTATGGACGCTTTCTTTACGTTCTAGAGGGCACACACAAATAATTTCGCCGGCAAGGTCAATGCGAGCTCGTCCCGAATGACGTATTGGCCTTACTACTGGCTACGTCGGCCCTACGCCTTATACGTCGACCTCGACCGACGCTGAGGGTGCTGTACGCCGCGCCATTAACCGCCAACACGGGCATTGTTAAAATGTGGTCGTTCACTGCCAGACCGGCCATCATCAAAACGCGGTAGGTGGTCTATCGCCGACTAGGAAGAACGAGGAAAGCGGAATAAGAAGAACAAGGAGCCAAGCCACGACGACGATAGAATGGCAGGGCGATGACGGCGTCGACGACCGCCAAACGACGAGGAAAAGAATAGTGGTGGGGGGCCGCCAGACGATATCTCTCGGCCGAAAATCCTCGAGAGAGACGCCTCCGGAAGTGCGCGAGATTGGCTCGCCAACGGCCTCTTTTGTGTGTGCGTCCTGGAAGAAGGGGGGGGGGGGGCTGCGTAATATGCGACGGCACCGTTATGGGGAACAATCGAGACAAATCGCATGCGCACGTACGTAAACGGTTCCGGCCAATATGTCGGTCGGTCGGTCGGCCGGTCCTCAACCTATCACCCGCAGACGTCTTTCCCCCGGATCTTTTCGGTTTCTTGCTTTCCGAGTTCTTCTTCGGGCGCCCCTTAAGGAGACTTGGGCCAACAGTTTTTTTTTTTTTCGCGAATAAACTTTCCCTCGCGGAATATAAGCGACAAAGATTATTGGGAGAAGCGGGAATATGGGTTTAAGAGAAAGAAATATGAGCGCCACGAGAAAAGGAGAAACCACCACTGTTTACGTTCGTTTCCCCACCCTCCCTCCGCGCCGACAGCGCCCGTTTCAGCTGCTGCAGTTTGTGGACGCGTGCGTGCGTATTACTGCCGGACGGCTGCAGAGTATGCGCCCATCTGCCGGGCGTCTTTATTTTTCACGGTCAGGGACGCCGACGACGACGCCCTCAATTTTTCGGGAGCGCAGCCAGTGTTGCCCGCCGCAGGTCGGGAAAGAAGGGAGAGAGAGGAGCCGTTGTTCGGGATTGCGTAATGGCCGTGAGCGTATGCTGAAAGAAGGGAGACGAAAATGGGGAGGACAAGCGTAGGAAAGAACACACGAGGAATGGGTGCGCGTAAAGAATTTTAAAAAAATATATATATAAGTTGCCGAATAGAAAAACGAGAAGATCAGAAACCAGACACAGACCGGCCGGCCGGCTTCTGCTGCCATTGAAAAGTGGCAGAAAATTCGTTCGCCCCACCCTGGTTTCCATGCGGGCCGGCGGAGCGCACACAACATCGCAGTGTTCAGTTTCTATTGTCCCACGTCTAATTCTTTCGCTTGTTTGATGTAGTCGCTCGCGGACAGTTTTCAATGGATGTCCACACACTGCGATTCCCGAACACTCAACAACTGATCCTACTATAAACTGCGCTCTTTTTTAATATTTATATTCTACTTCCAGTGCGAAAGAACAACGGTCAACGTTATTTCAAAGTAGAAGTTGCCCGTTTGACAATTTTTTTTTTTGCTCTCCACAATTATCTGCCTTTCTTGTTTGCTTGTTTTTCTGCTTTTTTGACACGCAGTACGCGTCAAACCGCTTTCACTGTCTGTCCTTTGTACGAACGTTTCTAGCCTTAATCGCACATTCAATCAAACGTATCTAACACCCCCGCGTAAAATGATGAAACTAACGTGTACAGGAGGCGTGCGTGGCAGCTCTTGGGTGTTACGTTTCGCCACTTTTGAACGCTTTAAGAAGAAGAAGAAAATAACTGTTCACGTGTGCGCATCCTTCCCGTTGTACCTTGCTTCAAAACAATAACACTAGTCACCCGTCTTGGTTGCGCTTACTTTATCGAAAACTTCTGCTCCGATTGCTTTCATGCCAGGTCACGCTACGATACCCCGATCGCTGCAGTATACCGAACACGCTGCATCAAAGCAAGGAAGCGCTAGCATGACCGACGAAGATTACGATGCGAACGCTGATGATATTTGGAGTTTTACGTCCTAAAACCACTACACGATTATAAGGAACACCGCAGTGGAGGGCTCCGGAAATTTCGACCACCCGGTTGTTTTCTTTAACGCTCGCTGACATCGTGCACTGTACACTGGTCATTACCATTTCGCCTACGGCAAAATGCGACCGCCGCCGCGGCTGGGGTCGAACCCGCGACCTGCGAGTCAAAAGCGGAGCGCCGGAACCACTACACCACCACATCGGACCAAGATGTGACCATCACTTATCCCCGTGTTCACAAACGCTCAACTCGACTTTTAGCCTTCCCTTGACAGAGTCGAGCACTGCGCCACTGCTCGGCTGAAAGCGACGCTGCGCTACTCAAGAATCGCCGCAGATTATCGCTGATATGCAGCGACTTTCCCTGCCTAGAGATGGCGCTCCCATCAGCCTTCTCGAGAGAAGGTGACGCGTTGAGTTGGAGGGACGTTCTAGAATACGGGGGTTAGTATGTTATGAGCAAAGATCATTAATAACGGGGAACCATAGCGGAAACTTGCATTTAATCAGAACGTAAATAAGAAAGACGTATAAGACACTTGTCTTACTCGTCTGTCCTCTTGAATTCAATTATTCCCACAATTCAATTATTTTCCTACATTCAATTATTTCTATTCGCTTGGCCTTAAGGCCAAGGGAAGAGGAATAATTGAATGTGAGAAAAGGTTAAACGGACGGATGAACACGTGTACAGTACTTTCAATGGAGATATTCATAATGTATACCACGCCTTCTGTCGACCATGCCGCAAGGTCGATCCACCGTGTTTCGCTGTGCGCGAGAGTCGCATCTCCCTCCGGAAAAAACCCTTTTCTCGAAGGCCAATCTCAGATCGGAATCACACGCCACTTGAAACGGCAGTTCGGCATTGCAAAGCCGGGCGCCTCGTGCAGCTGCCGTCTGGGTCAGTTTTATTGCGATAGCAAATTATATGGACGCTCTCGGCTGGGTTTTGCCGCTGACGTCGGAGTCATTCACCGTATATGTATACGTACTTACATATATATAAATTCTAGAAAAAAAAAAGCCAGCCGCGATCGGCGTCTATAAAAAAAAGATCATGTACCCCCCCCCCCCCCCCATCCGCGTACTTTGCCCCGCCGATTGAGAGGGGGGAGGGGGGGTTGATGATCGTGCGCTTATCCTTCGGTGGAGATAATCGTGTTGATGCCTTTGGGCTTTTACCGGAACCATTTCTTTAGTTGCCGGGCCCACAAAAGGGTAACTTCGGTCGCTGCACAGACGGCCCCGTTTGCGAAAAGAGCGCGCTTTTCATGCACAGCGAAGTATAACAACTGGGACACTTGTCAGTTTGCGCTCATCTGTACCTGCGATTACGTTTCGTGCGACGTTTTTTTGTTTAAACAGCGCGTTAAGTGTCGAGCGGTAAACGCTGTTAGTTCGCTCTCGTCCTGCGTGTGTGCTTTTCTCGTGCGCCATTTGTGCGTGAGCAGCGCGCTGCACGTTTCGATCTGTTTGCCGTTCCCAGCGTAACATTTCAAGCTGCTGCTTCAAGCGCGCAGAGCTCCGATGTTGAGCACTCGTCAATTTGTGGCAGCATCAAGCGCCCTGACCGTTCGGTGACGGATGACAAAATCAACGGCCGCATCTTTTCGGTCCGAAAGCACCGCCAACGACGCCGGCTCAGCCTCTCCTACGGAGAAGAGAAAGGCACTGCGCCGTGCTCCCAACCGGGTTGCAGAAATTAGGTGCCTTTTCTCATCTTCTAACCACTAACACCACCACCTACGGAGACGTTAGCAGAGGATTCCACGGCGGTGATCAACAAAAAAATGGCGGACGCACCCAGCGCTGCCGAAGCATAAAGCAGAAGGGCCTGCGATAAATCTCGGCGTAGCGCCCTGTTGTTTGAAGCCAGGACGGCAGTTTTGCGGACTAAAACGTACCGAGCAAAATTCGAAGGGATAGACAAACTATGCGGAGAACGTGGAAAGGAGGACACGACTGAACACCTGAGACATTTTTTTGTAAATGACCACTCGACAGCACACGAGTCAATGGGACTGATTTTTTTTTTTTTCAGAACAGTGAGGTTTACGGACAGCGAAGGCAAAATGAACTTTGAGCAGGCCGAAATAACAGGAATGAGGTTATCCGATTGGTGGCTAAAATCAAGGCAGCGGAGAAATTGATACATCACTACACAGAGTAAGTAATTCATTAGTTACAGCCAGGTGGCATCAGCCTCCGCCCACTCAACCGGGTACAGGCCCATCCATCAATCCGTTTCTTTTATCATTTATTTATTTATTTATGAATACTGCAATCCCTACTAGGGAATTTTTCAGAGTGGGTTACATGAATTACATGAATGCTCAATATGCAGACGAACAAATTTTCAAAACAGGAAGATAAAAACACACAGAAACAAAAGTACGTACAAAGCAACTCAAAATATACAAAAATTCGAACGTTTACGGGGACAGAGCTTAATTGGCATGCTATCTTAAACACTGTTATTAAGGCTAGAAGAAAACAATGTTAAGGATGGCTGTAAAACATCGGTGTTGGTTAGTTTGTTCCAGTCGTTTATAGTTCGTGGAAAGAATGAATATTTAAAGCAGTTGTTACGGGTTGCATAGGGTGTTATTGTGCGCTCATGCCTTTGTCGAGTTGCATATCCGGACGATATGCAACTTCTATGCAGTTCATGAAACTCGAACGCCTATCAACATGTCCCGTCAATGCCAAGACTCAACGCCTGGCGAACTATACCGTAGCTGTGGCATTGCACGTACGCGTCCGCTTCTGCTACGGGAAGTGCGGTGCTCGATCCCCAGCGCCGGCCGGCCACCCACCGGTAGCTAAACAGGGTACAGGCGGGCTTCGGGGGGCTGTGACACGTCGCCCCAGTGGTGAAGCTTACGCTGCCTGGAGGGCTTCAAACCCGTTGCGCGGGACCCGGTAATACCTGGCGAACTTGAAATGCGGCCGTCAACGGCGCGGCCCGCAACGAACAAGGGTGAGACGATTTTCCGTCCGGTCACGCGATCAACATTCGGAGGTATGAAGACGCGTATCACGGTCTCCTTTACGCCCGCGAAGCGGTCGCCGCATATGCGTGGCGCATAACTTGGCCGCACCACGTGATGACCGATGATTGATTTGTGGGGTTTAACGTCCCAAAACCACCATATGATTATGAGAGACGCCGTAGTGGAGGGCTCCGGAAATTCCGACCACCTGGGGTTCTTTAACGTGCACCCAAATCTGAGTACACGGGCCTACAACATTTCCGCCTCCATCGGAAATGCAGCCGCCGACGCCGGGATTTGATCCCGTGACCTGCGGGTCAGCAGCCGGGTACCTTAGCCACTAGACCACCGTGGTGGGGCACGTGATGACCGAAGCGCGTTCTTTGCTTGGCATCGCAAGCGCACGGAATGCACATGGACAACGTGCCTCCGGGAGCAAGCACACATAATGCCTCGGTGACACACCTCTTCAGTCACCTCGCGTCATTCCGCGACTTTATTTGCACAATGACACGAGACACGCGGCATTTGAGAATCGACAGCGCTTGCGAGATGCCCAGCGCGCTTCGATACTACAAGTAATATATTCGCGTAGCGCGAAGGTGTTGGCGACTTGGATATCGGGATGGTGACTGAAGTGGCGTTCATCACCCGTTCGCCATTCCGTAGTCATATGTCTATATTTGTGCGTACATCTATGCCCATGAGCACGGGCATCAATAATAATAATAATAATAATAATAATAATAATAATAATAATAATAATAATAATAATAATAATAATAATAATAATAATAATAATATATTTGGGGTTTAACGTCCCGAATCCCCCACATGTTTATAAGGCTTCGGAAATTTCGGCCACCTGGTGTGCTTTAATGTACACCTATAAAAGTACACGGGCATCTACCGTTTCGCCCCAGTCAAAAATGCATTCGATCCCGCAACCTTCCGGTCAGCAGTCGAGAATCACAGCCACCAGTCCACCCAAGCGAGTGATGAGTATAGGGAGTAGACATTACAAAACGATGACAGAGATGCCCTCCTTGTGAACTTTCAATACGAGCTAGTGTACTTTATTCACTACGCATTTTTTTTTCTTCTTGTAAGCCAGAACATTCAGGATAACCTTGTTTAAGAAATTCCGAGTAGAAATTTCGGCACCAGCACTTCAGTATGACGTCACTTCAATGAGGATATAGCCTTTAAGTTTCAGTTCTTTGAATCGTCGAATAGATTTTCGCAGCACCAATGTGCCAAGATTGACAGTCTGTGCAATTACCATGCAGAGCTTTTCAATAGAATCTACTGCTACTCGTTCGCTTTCTTTCTTATTTTCAATGACAACAAGGTCAAGCCTGTTTATAGAGGTATACACATCTGGCAGGCTAGTTGAACAACTTCAAGCTCATACAACAAAAAACTACGGCACCTCCGCACAAGTGGTGCCAAGCCTGAAAGCAGAGCGGATCTTGGGGCCTTCTTTGTTTTTATTTACTTTTTCTCTCTCTTTTTTTTTTTGTCTCACTGCCTTTTACAGCGAAAGCTGTTATGAGATCAGAACACGGGTCACGCGTGGCCCGTTATTGTCCACCACTGCTGGTGTCCGTAACCAGTATCGAAAGAAAAAAACTCAGTAAATAAAAAACACCACTGAAACAATGGGATTTGAACCTGGCTCCGCTGCGTGCCAGCCCAGTATTCTACCGTTGAGCTATGCCAGTTCTTGGAACTCGTTGATGGAATCGCGTTAATGTGAGTAATAAAAAGTTTTAAAACAGCAAAGGAACAACCCGGAGCCAGACAATGCGAATTGAGTACCCCCGTGGGTTGTCAAATGCTTCAACCCACTAGAACACTTGTTCTTGATAACCCATTAACTGTAGCGCACACCCACTTCAGGCATAATTCTTCATCGTTGTCAGCCACTGCATAAAAAAAACTGTGCAAAATTCCAAACAAATGTGCAGACGATACCACGCTTTTCTAAAGAATGACAAATGATAGCATAGTGCATGCTGGCCTACTACACAAAAATTATGATTATTTATGGCCCAGTGGGCTCTGAAAGACCGCTATGCTAGCTTTCGCTGCAACTATTCTGCGCGTTCTGTGCAGGCCTAGCATTTTTTTTCCCCCACTCTCTCTCTCTTTCTATCTTTTACACTTTTTTTCTATATCGATCCTTGTTTCTCTATATTTTTCTTTCTCTATTTCTATGTCTTCCCATATTTTCATGTATTTATTCCCTTCATTCCTTTCTATTTCTCTTTCTCGACTGCCTTTGTATGCGTTCTCTTTCCCATCCGAGTGATAGAATGCCACGCCGGGCATAATGGCCCACTCGTTCGGAGAGCCAAGAAGAGGATGAAGAGAGTTCGTGCCAGCCGAGTTATCGTGTTTATAATGGTGATAGTGTTTACACGACCGGCATAGTTCCTCCTCGAGGAAATAATTGATTTAATTTTTACTCTGTGGTGGGGCTTCTCAAGAGCTGTGGTGCGTACCCGATCAAGTTTTCGTTTCCCTGGACAAGGAACAGTTTGCTAAAAAAAAATGCCATTAAAGGTCTTAGTGGCCAAAAACAGTGCACAGCATCAATGCTGCAAATGTCTGTCTCGGTCTGCCACAACACCGAGAGAAAGTTCAATGGGAAGTTAAAGAAAAGACGGGTAAGAGAAACTCTGGCTCCTGCGCTAACATGAAAAGCAGCACAGAATTGTTTTTTTTACTTGTGCAGCTTAACTTGGTATTAAACTTTAGCAACTATTTTTGGCTGCACTTGCTGTTGTAGAAGATGAGTAGTTGAGTAGATGGAGAAAAGTATTAGCTTTGATTACTGTTTGCAATTTCCAAACATGTTACCAAAAGCTGGTAAATGGGATGACAACTTTCAAACGAACAGAAAACACTGTTCTACTGAGATTCCACAACCACTACATCAAATAAAATGGAGAAGTCAACCACGAAATAACTCACTGATTCTCTGCCACTTGGCCACCCAGCTGTCCTCAGGATTCATCAGAGCAATCATGCTGAAAATTAGGGAAACAACAAAACAAAGCAACCGAAATGTTAAAATCACTTCAGAATCCCCTGTGTGGCCTACACAAATAAAGCATTTTGTTTGAACTCTTAGACATGAATTGTCAACAAAACATCAGTGTTGTAACATGGTTGCTGACGGTGGAGCTGACATTTTCCAAAGGCAAGGTGATTTCAGCTGCAGGAACATTCAGAAGTCAGCCTGAATGAATAATCAACTTCCGGAAGAGGAAAGAAGGATCGTAACAGACACTGGGTGGATAGAAGTGTGCAAGTATGTGCATGGTATGCAAAGGACAGCAACATCAATGCAATACCTTAAACATCTTACAAACATGCCATGTTTAATCAGCAGATGTCAGAACTCCATATAAAAACATTCCCGTCCCATTCTCAGCTATTGCGCCGCCAGTTTCAAAATTCAAGAATGATTTTCAGTGGCGGCGTTGAGTCTAATAACTAATGATCCTACATTCACACCTCGAGCAGCGAGTGAGACTGACTCCTGCTAAGCGCACGGCATTCTCAAGAGAATGCGCAGACACTTTTTGCTCGAAATTTCGTCTGTTTCCCCAGCACAGATTTTTCGTTTTGTGCTTTGCAGACATTATCCCTCCTCTCTGATGTACCTTCAATATTTGCACACTTGCAGTACTCAAATATGGCAAGGGTTCTTTCCCCACTAAGCTCGGGAAATGATCGACTCATCATGCACTAAACCAAAGCAATGCTATGAAAACTGCAACGCCAACACTGAACTCAAATTAGTATTCTCAAATTTCTTCATAATCCAACACGCTTCAGTTGCCTATGTTATAAAGGAAAAAAACAACAACAATCGAGAACTGTATAGTTGTTCCTTTCGGTATGATCTTATTTCTACAGTAGACGGTACAAAATCACATAGCATGCTCAGAGAAACATATATCGGCACTGTTTTCAACAATTATTTGTTTGATCTCCAGCTGTTGCTGCTGCATAGATAAAACTGTGCGTTAACATAGTTGTCTTATCATATTCGTGATGCGTGACCGGCTTAGACCACATTCGTGTTACACTGCGGCATCCAGTAAAACGCAAATGACGCGGAACACAAGATCCATATGGCTTAGTAGCATACTTTTCGAGGGGACTACATAAACACAAGGAGTGTATTTCAAAACCCTACAGGAATAGCACGCGGTTTCGCACTCGTTGTCAAACAGGACACAGGCGCGATTGAAGTAAGAAATGTGGACACTACATACCCGTCAAAGTTTGAGCTCGTGCAGTCGTACACCATGTCCCTGTTGTTCTTCATGTGAAGGTATTCATCACAGTTGTCACATCCGTCGAATTCAAACTGCTCGAAAGTCTGAAAATAAGCAACAAGAGCAAGTCAGATACTGCACAAAGGAAGTCGCGTTGGTTTCGTTTGCGCTGTACATGCATGTTTTCAATCAGCTATTCACATAGAGTCTCTTCGACTACATTTTATTAAAGCAGCACGACGAAGTCACTCTGCTTAACACAGTCAAGCTTCATTAGCAACCGCCGGTGGCGGAGCGATTAGTGGTCAAGAAACAAGATACCGATGCATTAGATCATGCGAGCTTATTCGCGCATTGTTGTTTCACTCATAGTAACTTGTGAAGTGCGTTTACCTTGATCATTGAACACAAAAGACAAGCTCTGAGGTTCCGCAGATCTTTCGGGATGCTTTCCAAGGAGGCCGCCATGTTTGCTTTAGACGTGCCAGCCAACAAGCCAAAAGTCTAAAACAAAGTCAGAAATAACCAATAGCCAATAGAAGACAACTATAACTGGTGTCGCCATCTAAGGGCAAGCTCAGACACTAAAAAGTTTCTTCACTTGTTCTTTTAATTTTGGCCCTAAAGCTGCCGCCGTGAAGGCTGAGGAGGCTCGAATGAGTTTAATGCGTTTAGGTGGGCGTGACGCCGCTACGGACCGTAATGTTCGTTGCTTGTCTCCCCGCAACAGCTTCCCTGTTGATAGCCGGCTGAAGAGCCAGAAGAAATATCCCGCGTTTTACGTCACCGACGCAAGCGAAACAGAAAGTGGCCTGGAGCGGCGTGGTGAGTTTGCCGAGCGGACTCCCCTGCACCTGCGCGGTGCTCGCGCGATTCCCCGGCAAGTTTAGCTCCTGACGGAACTCGTCTTTCGGAAAATACGCTGACGAGACTTGGAGAAGAAAAAAACTATGCGACTCCGTTCGCGCATCGTCGAAAGTCAGGCCACACGAGACCGATTTTGCTTCGGTTGATCGAGCTAGCAGCTCGCGCGTGGGTGCGCTCCGGCCGTTGTTTCGTGTGTGCGCCTACGAAAGCGTGCGATATGTCAGTGTCGGATTTTTGCATCACGCTCGACGACACCGTTGACAGGGAGTGCATCGCCAATCTCGGAACGTGCATCCTTAACGCCGCGCTAGCGTTGACGGTGTGTGTGGCGACATTTCTCCTCTGTTCGGACCGACCTCGCCGTGCGCGGGATGCGCTATTCGAGGAGCACAACTCGCGATGGGTCCTCACGTTCGCTGTGATCGCCGTCCACTTGTTCGAACTGGCCGACGGCGCTCTGATCCTGCTGAGGCGCGAGCAGCCCAGGCAAAACTTTCACCCCATGCTGGCCGCCGGGACGTCCATCGTGGCCGTCGTTTTAGGAATTTATTACTACCATAAAGTTGAAAAGTACGGCAGGCCGAGGAGGCTCTCCGTGCTGCTGATTTTCTGGTCTTGCGTCGTCGCGTTGAAGATGTCAAAGCTAGTGATCCTCTACGGAAAGGACCTTGGCATCGAGCATGCAACTCTGGAAGCCACCTGGTTTGGGTTGGTCTTCTACATTGCAATGTTCCTTGTCGAGCTGTCGACTTTCTTGCAGAAGGTAAGAGTTCAGATTTTGTTGTTGTTGTTTTTTCTGCACAGAGTTGTTCTTACGAACTGACTGATGTGATGTGTATTGCGTTTTTTTTTCTCTCGCACTTCTTGCTCAGATGCAAAGAAGTAGCACATTCCTCAGTTAATCCTAATTAATTAGGTGCGCAAATTATTCTTCAAATATTTTTCTTTTCATTTGCGATTCCCTCGTTTTCCGACCACCAAAAGGCTTTAAATCACTTGGAATGTGCGGGAACATATGATTAAAACATTTCTGGTAGCTGCATGCAGCCCGTTATGAAACAGAGACCGCACAGAAACATACAAATAGACAAAATACTTAAGCAATGAACGTAATACTGAAGTTGAAGTTCAGCACATATGTCTTTTCCCTATTTGCATGTTTCTGTGTGGTCCTTTTGTGTGTGTGTGTGTGTGTGTGTGTGTGTGTGTGTGTGTGTGTGTGTGTGTGTGTGTGTGTGTGTGTGTGCGCGCGCGCGCGCGCGCGCGCGCTATCATGGTCATCAAATTAGTACATCTTAAGCAAGGCTGTTCAGTCCTTCAAAGATTTAAAAATTTTGTAGTCTATGTTGTAATGAGGTTGAGATGTAATATGCACACCATCAAGCAAGTTAAGGCAGAAATTATCCATGCATAACTTCTTCATCCGAACATCCATAAGATTAGCTTCTTCATTTTTCTTTCTTTGTATTGATTCTTTTCCACTCCTCTGAGTGCTACCTATAGCTCTATGAGTTAATAAAAAGCAGCAGTTCAGGGGAACGAGAAAGTTGGAAATTGTGAAAAACATTTTAACATAGGGTGTCGCTGAAGGCGAAGTTGAATCCTCGATGAAGAAAAGTCCATTTGTCGGAATGTGGGCTCCGTTGCAACTCGTGTTAACGAATTATTCATATGATTAAGTTTGTAGAGTATTGTTCCTGCATGGAACAGTACAGCACTTCTTAATTGACGTGGATGTTCCACTTTGACAGTTCTGCTCATCACAGGCGTACCAGTGCAAATCGGAGCTCCGAGGGGAAGCCAACGGAGACGACCAAGTCACCTACCGATACAGCCGTGCATCGCTGCTCTCCAAGTGCACATTCTTTTGGCTGGTGCCTCTCCTGCGACAAGGCTACCGTCGTCCATTAGAGCTGGCTGACCTTGGCTTCCTGCCAGAAGTAAAGGCGCATCCCCTTATGTCATTTGCTATATTTTCCAGCCTAGCTCCATTGTTTACGTTCACTGAAGCATGTGTACCTAACTTTGGTCTGGTGTTGTTTGTTCGAGGGAACTCTTTTTAAAAATATGTGTGGCCTGTCGTATTTCAGGTCGTTTCAGGAGCGACAGGAATGCGCTAGTGCGTTCCATTCATTCGTGACGCGGACGTGTGCGTAAACGCATTTTCTGCAGTCCTTCTTCGCAGAGTTGGCACTAATATACTCTGCCTGTGGCTACACCTCATGAACTCATATTTTCATTCGTAGGGTAGACTATAATTTCAAACTTCTGGCTTTTATCATTCTGAGTGTTTCATATTTTCTGGTTAATGTAGCTCTTTTCCTGTTATTATGCAAAAGCTTCAATGAGGGTGCCATAAGTGTTGTTAAAACTAAATTGAAGACACAGACTCTTATATGACAACCAGTTCTGTTTCATCATCAACAAGTCACCTAAATCAGAATCCTCCTATTGGCAGCACCTCACAAGAGGAGTTTCCTCAATAATATAACCAGTAAATTTTACGATGGGTTATGGTGGGCTTATATAGGAAGAAATCATTCAACAAGTTATCTCTTTTTATCACATATACTGATTAGCACGTAAAAAAAATAAAGAACCCTAAGTATACTTTGTTATATTAGGCCTGTACAAATTTGTAGCATATCATTATCTGTGCCAAAGCACACATATGAGAGTATGGAAGGTGCATTGAAGTTGCATCTTTAATAGAGATATTCAAATACCACTGCACCCAAGAGCTTCAGTCATCTCATAATTCGGTTTATAAGAGTACTGTATGATTGTTTAAAACTTTTTGCTAGAACTTCACAAACAAGTCATGTTAGTACTAGAGGGTAATAAAATAAAGGCGGAACTTCTCACTCAAATTGCGATTTTCTGTTCGGGGTGTTTTCACATGCATTCGCACCTTTCTTTCTTTTTATTTTCCCATAGTCAGTACTTTAGGAACATTGCCAAATTTACCTTTGATGGGCTTAAGACAGCAGCACTGGATTATTTCTGCTTGATAGGCTGTACATCACCCTCATGGAAGCATTTTCACAATTTGCGTTATCTGAAGCAGTCAGTTCATGTGAGAACTTCATGCTGGATTTTATCAGTTTTTCGTTCTAAAAGCCATCTTTCGCTAAAAAATAAGCTCTCTAGTGTTACAGAGCAATATATTAGTACGGCTCAATTAAATTTCCTCTGCTATCTCTTTATTACAAAAATATTGTGTGTAGCACCTTCATCCGATGCAGTATCCAGCTGTTAAACACCTCATAATCCCACTAACCTACTGAAAAACCTGGCAAGTCTTTAAATATGTGCTGTGGCTATTTTTTTTTATTTATAAATGGTAGCTCATTTGGAAGTTTATCAGACTATTTTTTACAAATACTGTTCTTTTTCTTCCAGAAACATACGAATGAAAACCAGTTTCAGCGATTTAATTATGTTTATTCAAAAGAGAAGGTAATTTCTTTTCTTTCGTATCACCTATCACTGTGCTTGCTGTAATTCTTGGTTTAGTCTACAGGCTGTATTTGTTTGAAGTTTGGAATTTCATGCAGTCACTCACGATATGTCATTTTGTAAGATCACAACCATGCTTAAAAATAACATGGCATATATATATATATATATATATATATATATATATATATATATATATATATATATATATATATATGAAACTATAAAATCACTTTGTGGAGTATAGATATCTGTTTTTTTTTGTAGCTTAGAACTTCAGCAAATATTTATTATTTAAAAATTATTGATAATGATTTTTTAGCACTTATCAAACAATTTTTTTGTTGGGTGCAAAAGAGGTACTTATTCCGCAAAAAAAAAAAATATTCAGAGCCTACTTTTTCATGACCTGTCTTTGTTGAGAACCGGTAACGGAACGCAAGGGTAACTAGTAAAGATACGGTGATTTTGCATGTCAAAGTTGTATTCAACATGACATCTTCATCAATATCCTTGAAACTATTTTTGTCTCTTTCCTTTCTGTTTCGTTCCTTCTTTCTGGTTTTTGTTTCTTCTCGTGCTTTTCTATAAGTGGGTTAACTGAATGTTTTTGGTTTATCACTCTGACCCCACCATTGCCAAACTGACTTTGCTATCTTATCAGGCCAAGGCAGAGGCAAAAGGCACGATGGTGTCACTGTGGTGTTGCTACTTGAAGACATATTGGAGGACTGCATTAGCAGGTGGTCTCATCAAAGTGATAGGGGATGTCATTGGCTTGGTAGGTCCCCTGTCCATCAGCCTCATACTGGAGTATGTGGACGATGTTACCACAAACAAAAGCTCTAATTCGGTAAGCCATTTGCACTGCTACTTTGATGTGCCTGTACTTTTTCCAGAAGGCTTTTCTAGATTGTACATTAATTGTAAAGGGCTTACAGCAAGTATGATTACCCTGCTCTTTAGCAACTTATTCACCCAGATGAGATCACATCTATAAAGGTAGATTCCCTGTTGTATCCATAAATATGGCAAGTGTATGTTTGAGTTGCTTGAATCTGGGTAGAGAACTTGAGTGACAAAACGAAATCGCCAATTGTGTCACATATGTAGCGATGCTTAAAAATTATTTATCTTTAGCTTCATTCCAATATGATGCCTCTGTAATTGTGTATTTTTATAATACACTAGCATCTTCTCATAGAAGCAATTAGTGTTTTCAATTCACTGCCAAGTAGAAATTTACCCTAACAGGTAGTTGGTTGATTTGTGGGGTTTAACGTCCCAAAACCACCATATGATTAGCCTAATAGGTAGTGACCCAACCGTTAGTCACCACCGCTACAGGTGTACAGGAGCTGTTGGATAGCTTCACTGAAAGCCACTCGATGTGCGATTGACGGTGACTGTGAAAATGTGACTTACAGTATGAGCTTCCACATTCAAGTACTCCATGAATCTAGTGTAGGGCATCTGACACAACCCCGTCATAATATGTTATGCAATGTAGCATTTCTTTATCGATTAGTTTATCTACATAGTACCGACATTTGCCATTTCTTTTACGCTAGAGCCTAATGTATATTAAGAATGTGTATGAAATAAGTGAATAAATATTATTAATTTGACTGTTATTCTTGTAGTCTCTTGTAATCAATATGAGTGCCTTCACAGACAAAACACGAATGTGTTTTTTTCTACTGCTTGTTATTGCAAAGTCTTTGCAAGATAATTCAGAGTCGCAACTCGTCTCACATAAAGTTTTGCTTTGTTGCAGAGTGCGGACTTGTATCCAACTGCAGGTGAAGTCCTGAGCAATGGCTACATCTTATCTTTCATTATCCTCATCGCTACCTTCATGCAGAGCACATTTTCAAACAACTTCAACCACATGGCCATCATGGAAAGTGTTCACGTGCGCTCTGCACTCCAGGTAAGTTGGGCGGCCTGTAATAACAGCTGTCACAATCATGATGCTTCGTGTATATCAGGGTACGAATACCTCCGCATGTACATAGTCACATACAGTGCTTACAGATTGAAACCCAACAATTTTGAGTTAAATAATATGCATACTTTCATGTCATGTCAGACTGGCGCAACTTTCACTCGAAAACTTGTGCCAGAGCCAACGTTATCTTTAGGGGCCAAATTGCTAGCTACTTCATGCGGCTATCTGTAGAACTTGTGCCACCAGTTATTGTACTACACACTCAAACCTCGATATAGCTAACACTGACATAGTAACAAATTTTGAAAATTTTTATTTATAAATACTGCAGGCCCAATTCGGGCCCAAGTAGGAGTGGGTACATAAAGTTCAGTGGCAATATTGAAAATGTCTTATAAAAAAACATATATACACATATATATACACAAACATATTGGTTATAACAGTTATATATTAGAATTATTGGTTATAATGAAGTAAATAAAAATAGTCTTGCAACATATAGTGTTATGAATATACCTTTATAACAAATTTTTAGATGTAACAAACTTATTTTTGTGTAAGATGCAACGTTGTTGTAATGAGGTTTGAGTTTATAAAAATTCTTTTGATGTCACATTTTAATCCGTAAGCACTGTACATATGCATTCACACACACACTCTTCTACATTGCAACGAGTTGTTACTAAATAATTTTCTTACATGCTTCGAATTGCACCGAAGTTCTGTTTGGGTTCTATTTCGCGTAGTATAGTCTGCTGTTGCTCTGCTTTCTGTGCTCTCAATTGAGTTACAAAATCATGACTTTATAAGCTTTTCCTGGTAATTTTAATGTCATCATTGCTTCCTTTCTAAACAAGCTATCATTTTAGCTGTACTTGACTGACTTGCAGGTGACTTAAACTAGTTTCTAAGTTTGTTCTCAGCCAGGCAAGATATCGCAATGTTCGGTTCAGTTAATTTAGTACTACACTGCCCATGAACAGTTATAAGCCTTGGTAATTGTGTGCTTTTAATTTACAAAGGAAAAAAATTAAGCCAAAATGTGGACAAACAATAATACAAGATGATAATATACAATAATATATTAAGAACATTTTTGAAGTGATATAGCACAGATTTTTTTTCGAAATGGGACAAGACGAAGAGGAGACACACAGTGCCTGTGTGTGACCTCTTCGTCTTGTTTCGTTAAAAAAAAAAAAATCTGTGCTAGATCACTTCAAATATGTCGTACCAACAAGGGCAAAAGTCAGCCCTTGACATTAAGAACAAAAAGTATAAGTTAGTCATAAAGGAGGCATGCGAGTCAAAAGTGTCAACTTTATCATGGAAGCCATTTGATCGCCCAAAGATAAATTGCAATCTTAGTAGCGTAATAATTAAGCAAAAATTAGTAGCAGTTTTGCTAAAGAGGTGCGCATTTTATAGGATCGTCGGAAAGTGGTATTCGCTCTTGTGCATTTAAGCAGAAGCAAGAAGCTCATTCCAGCACATAGAATCTTTTTTTTTTTTTCAATCTCTGGATGATTGCCACAGGTTATCGTAAATGGGGTATCTACGTGGTCAGCTTTATCATGCAGTAATTCCTGTTTTCACTACTCTGTGCAAGAAACTTATCTCGAGAGGTCAGTGCAGATCTGTTAGAGATCTGTAGGGCACACTTGTCATTTCTTTCATTACTCTTGGTTGCATCGCCTTGACTCACCTGCATGTATCTTGCGGTATTTTCTGTTCTACTTGTTATCTTAAAATAGGTGTGACGTGTGCGACTCATGAGTGCTTTATGATACGTGTGAAGGAGCGATTGCATTTAAGGGGATTGGTTGAAATTTTGCGTTCGTTGCATCAGAAGAATTCGTTGTTCCTGTTGGCTGTCTCTAAACAAGGACTATATGTGACGCATGTGTGTAGCGCCTGCACTGGCATGCTAATTTTCACTATGAATTTTTCTTCTTTGAATTATAAAATTTTAAAATGAAAAATACTTCAGAAGCATATGATTGTTTAGCGTGAAATGGTTTATCAATACATGAAAAATTACAGAAGTATAGTCTATACTAAATAATAGTTTTAACATTTCTATGTGTGTATACAGGTATTTGATGTGTATTTTATATGTTTGTTCACGTAACATATTGTAGTTTTATTTAAACATCAATTCAGGTCCTTTTAATAGCGTTTCAGGTTAACAGAAATGTATTTACTTAGTTTTATTGAACAAGAAGACTGTTTCAGGAAGTGCAACTTACTCCAGACAGCAACTTTTTGCCATGTGCTTTTTTTACTTGTGGCTATAAAAAGTTACCGCACTCATAGCCTCTTGCTTGATATGGGGAAGGCACAAATGATAAACAGTAAAATTGACTATTTTCAATTATACAGTTATACACCATAATTGCAGTTCGATAGTTCGTGAGGGAGCTAAAGGGCATGTTTTAAAGTTTGTTCATGAGTGGCTTGGTAGGAGCTGCATAACTTGAACACGACAAAAAATGAACTGCTTGCTTCTGCAACACTATTAGGGCTTTAAGTAAGCATCATTTATACGGGCTCATAATTCTATATAGTACGATAACCGCTTATAAGAAAGAGGTAAATAAATGGCCTTCAAAGTTGGTGCGTTGTAAAACTGGTGGCATGTAAACATCACAACGCAAACATTGCTGAGCTTTTTACATAGCAATATGTATTTTCCAGTTTAAATCGTGACTCTCCATTCAGCTCTGATTTTTTAAGAGGAGTGATGAGTGCAACTAGGAACAGTTAATTTGTTCAGACATCACATTCTTGTCTCTTGGAATCTCAAGATCAAAAGTGAGACTTCTGCAAATTAAATTTTGCATGGCAGCTCTAAAGCTCATTCATGCAGTCTTACAAGTATTGGCACAGCACAAAAAAACCTGCTGAAACATGTTGTAAAAATGTAACGAGAAAGTAAGAAGTATATTAATATAATATCTAAGGATGCAGACATGTATACCTCTTCTTTTGTTAGTTTCAGTCTACAAATCTTTCCTTTTAACATATGTTACAGGCTGGCCTAGTTATTTTATGTTTGAGTTTGTTCTTGAAGGTAACATTACTCTATTTCTCTTGAATGCTTTAAGCAAGTGTAACTCAAGAAAGGCCTCTCTGAAAGTTATATTTATTGAGTCATAAACAATGTGTTTGCAGACTCGCTGCTGCAGTTTCTGTTTGGCGAATACATGACAGCTTTTACCTTACATAGGTTTGTTCCGCATGTTGCTTATGGTTTGTCGTGAGTGAAAAATACAACAATCCTGGAAGAGATCTCACAGAAAAGTTTCTTCCTTGCTTTCTTTCTTTCTTTTTTTAAATATTTATATCGGCCAACTTAGCCTGGGAATATTTGTTGAAAAATTTTATCACCTGCAAAGGCAGTGCTGCGTGTTCCCCTTTGGTGTTGATTTCACTCTTTTCATGAAAAGCTTGTTGGTTATGCTATTCATAAGAGCGAAAAAATCTGAAACGCCAATTTAGAATAAATATCTGTGGTATTTGTGGTGTGAAGGTAGCATGTTGTCAAATGATGCCGACAACGTGGTACCTCGCGCGAGACCCTGTGGAAATAGCATTTCTGGGAACCTTTGTGTTGTTTATTGGGAAACATGGGGAGTGCCGTAAATCACGGAAGAATGAATGAATTGACACTAAACGCTCACTCTGCATGAATGTCGCAATTATTTCAGAGTCTGGTATACCTTAAGTCTTTGTCCCTTGCCAGTGACATTGACGTGGGCATGGCTGTGAATCACATGTCAGTTGACTCCTTCAATGTGATGCTGCTGTTCTCCATGGGCCACTACATCTGGGCTGTTCCTGTCAAGGTGAGATTATGTTATCACATCTGATCAGGGAAAGGTGAGTTATGGAGCCTCTTGGAAGTGTTTGCCAAGCTGACATGATTATTATGTGTCAGCATTACAAGTCAGGTTATAAGAAAAAGTACGACGAATTGTGCTTGAGTTGTTCATCTGTAACAGTGCCTTCAAATGTCAAAAAACAAAAAAGGACGTAAACATTAGGATACAGCTACTGTTCAACGAGCTACAAAATAAATTTTACAAATGAGAAACTCGCTCAAAAACTTTCGTTCCACAAAAATCAAACTAAGGACCTCTTGCACGGAGGCCCAGTGTTAGAACCATTATTCTGTGGTTGTAGGCTCTGACGAAAATTAATGCAAAATGTAACAGTATTGAGAATTTTCGACAAGCGAGGTAGTGCATTGAAATGCTTGACAGCATTTCATTTCGTCACCGTCATATGAGCTCTGTGAACTTTACGCCCCGTTCGCATGTTGTGTAGCTACTATCCACGCTATGCTTCACCAGTTCGTAGGGAAGCTGATAGATGACGAGTTATTAGAACTTGGTTTAGTCTTTAGGCACTTCAAGTTACTTTACCAAAAAACTCTTAATTAGTTTTGTCTGTTGTATTTCAGCTGACCATCCTTCTGGTGCTTTTGTACAAGCAGTTGGGATACAGCGCCCTCGTGGGCGCAGCGACTATCTACGTACTTGCCCCACTGCAGTATTGGATCTGCACCAAGCTGTCCGAGCTGCAAAAAGAGTCTTTGGTACGGTGAGCTCTGTATCTTGATCATTCCTGCTTAGGAAGGTCTTTGGTGCCCCATTGGTCTTTTGTTCGTGCTGTCCTTGTTTATGTAAGATCTGTTCAATCTTCACACGGGGTTTCTTCTAAAGTCTAAAAATGTACCTTCAATGCATCCTCAAAATCTACAGTGTTTGTTTTCGACATGTACCACATTCGAGTTACATATTTCGGCAGCAGTGGCCTCACTTCTAGCTGAAGGCTAAACCAGCTTTCAAGCTAAGGCAGAGCGGTATCACTTCTTTGGAGTTTACAAGCACTTTGTTTATCTTAACAAACAAAAAAAAAGAGCTCAAAATACCTGTTTTTTGCTTAAAAGCTGACCACATCAAGCAAGCTCGAAACATCAAAGGCAGACCAACCAGAAAAATTGGGGGACCCTTAAGCTTCGCCTTTAAGAGATGAACGCGACAGTGATATCCTGTCTCGAGTGTGCACTTTAAACACTTAGTGCATACTTTTTATTGTTTGTTTGTTTGTCCCTTTTATCCTGGCGCAACCCACCATGGGGGATCGGTCATGAAACAAACGGTGTCTTGCTATTTAAAAGAAAATGTTCATAATTTCGAAATGTTAAGTTTTTAAGGAATATGCTTGATTTTGATAATTTTTTTTTACGGTGAACTTCACGTTCTATTCTTCTCGTCTCCCGAAGGAAATCGCAAACGGCTTCGCAAACGCTCCTGTGGCTAAAACCCAGCACGGTAACCCCAAAGAAAAGAAGAACCGGAAGGGATAAATTTAATCTCACCCTTCGAAGCAGTTCGTCTAGAAGTCTTTTCCTCTGATTGGTGAATAATCTGCATGTTAGAAAGAAATGATCAAGAGATTCACACTCGTTGCAATGGAGGCATAAAGGTGACTGTACGAGACCAGACCTGTGTAGGTAAAAATTCAGTGGGGGGACTCGGCATTGTATTTTGGTAACTGCGATCTCGGTCCTTCTGGAGGAACACCATCGATTCTTGTGATTGTGTGATGTTAGGTACTCGAGATGTTTAAACTGTGGATTACTACTACAATGTAATCATGAAAGTTGAAAGCGGCTTGTGTCAGTGAAACTTTCGCATATGGCTGTATTCTTTGTAATACGTTGCATGCTTTAAACCACAAGAAGTTATTCGCGTGAAATTTTTTCAAACTTGCTATGCGCTTACTACGTGGCTTAAATTAAGGGAATAGGCGTGGTAACGTGTGTGCCTTTGTAGTGGGTGGCCACCTTTAAACCATGAAGTTATTAATCACATGTCTTGACCCCCTATCACAATGTACACTCTTACCATGCATTATTACGGCAATATTACATGTTGTATTGTAAAGCATGTATATGGGACACATGTGTTTGTAAAGCATGAAAGTTACATTCACTGCGCTTCCAAGCAGAGCAAGTTGCCTTCATCCTGTGTGCTGCGTAGTTGGACATCTGCTTGTCATGCAAACGACCCGGGTTCGATCCTCACTCAGGCTCAGAGTTTTTATTATTTATTTTATTGGCATCTTTCTCGATTTTTCGGTCATATACAAGATGATTTTTTGCTCACAGCCAACGATGCCGAAGCCGGAAATTTTGCGAAACGAGCTTTTTAATGCTGTTGCGCTTAAAACCAAGTTTGTCTTTTTCCTCTTTTTTTTTCAGTTGTAAAGTCTTGGGTCAGTGCATTTGTCATACGTCGGCTGTCTTATCAATTTTTTTTTTTCAAACAATCGTATGTTTTGAAAAATATGCATGAATAAGCATAGAGAAAGCCTGCTGTGTTTGCAGAAGCTGTAGCCGATTACAATACAAGCGCTCACTGAGCAGCCAAAAGACCGGAAATCCTCTGAGTAATCAGGGCGTTTCAAGGGGCTGCCTTATCTTCAACACTTTGACGTCGACCTGGGTTAAGTGCTCGAGTTCATGAATGCTGCTGCATGTCTCTTCGTGTGCTCTGATAGCTAGAGTGGTCTAAAAAGGTGCTGAAGGTTGCTGTGATAGCTGCGACCCACTTTATATTAAATGCTACCTTTAGGTTGTCTTGAGCTCTTTTTGCTTGTGCCTCCTCCTTGCCTTTATAGCCTCTTTATTTTAGCGGATACTTGCAGCCTCTTGAATAGAGAGCTGTTTGGACAAACATTTCAGCACATTTAATGGATATTAAAACAAACTATTATCAAAAGAAAGAAAGATTGAATTACTATATAAAGAGTGGCCAATAGTTTCTTCACTGGGAAGCAATGTCAATTTATGCGATACCAGGGAAGTGGTACAAACTTCAGCCGGCTTTCATGTAATATGGAATCCACATGTATGATTAGCACATGCGTGAACATACATGCGTGCTATGTTACATCTGTACAATGCGCTCTAAAATGTTTTTTCATGGATAAAACACACTGCTAAACAGTGCTTGTATATCTGCTAAATGGCAATGGTCCCCGAATTGTTTGGCACAGGAATGTGCCTTTGTTTATGTCTGAATGCACACCAAAGCTCGCCTGCTGAGTGCTATTTTCCTACAATATTTAGTATCTTTGTCAATTTGGCATTATGTAAGCTTGTGCGAATAGTAAATTTTAGGTTGGTGGCGATGTCGAAGCGAATAGTGACTTTGTTTAACAGTTTCTAATAGAATTAGCATAGTATATATAACATATTATTAAGAAAAATGAGCATGTTTGTCATGACTTAACTAACCCACATAATATATATTCAAACAAGGCATGTGAACATGTAATTCCTTTTCGTTCAAAGGAATAGGAAGCAACTTGGAATACTAGCAAGATTTACATTTCGGTAGAATGCTAATGGTGACCTGTAAAATATGTTACATTTAAAATCTTGGATACTTAAAGCATATCAGTCATTATAGCAAGCTTTTAAACTTGAAGAATGATTAATTGATGTGAGGGCAATGCTACTTGAAGTGGGGCTCTGTGGCAGTGCGGGTTTTTCCTGGTAAGGTGTATTCACAGTATAGCATCTCCTTGCTGCAGTAAAACCACTTTTAGAGGGGTTGCATGCAGATTAATATATTAGTAACAATTCGTTCACTTCGAATACTTTGAAATGTTCTATAGTTTAAACTCAAAACAAATCCAAATAGCTTAACAACAATTTGAACATTCTAACATGTCTAGTATAATCGTCTATCTTGCAATGTTAGATTATAAATAAATGGCCCTTGTTACATGTAAGACTATTAACTAATCAAAATGTTTTCTTTTTATATGACAACTGAAGTTTATTGTCCAAAAAGCAATACTAAGGGTGTGAGAGACATTGCAGCGAAACACTTTATAATTAAGTTTCATCAATTTTTCTTTCCATATTGGCAGAAGTGGTTTAGAAAACAGCCAGAGCTGAAAGGGAGCTTCTAATACTTTATTTTGTCAGTCGGCTTATTTTCTGCATATGAACTGTGTTGGATGCTATTCCAGCTTCCTTGTAGACTAAGACATAGGAGAGGGTTTTTAATCATGCCCGCACTGCAAAAAGAAAAATCGAATTGTAATTTTGCAGAGATTACAGCCGATGTAGCCTGTTTTATTATGTCATTGCTCAAGTTTCTTGGTTGTATGTGCATTATTAGTCGATAGACTTTTTCATAGCACAGTGTGCATTTGGTGAAAATGGAACAGTTTGGACATTTTCTTTATTTGTGCAGTTTTTGTTGGTGGTATGGTGCTGTTCCTTGCAGCTGTCTTGATATTTGTGTGCTTGTGCTGATATAGATCTGCATCATCATCTGACACAGTAAAATACCTCCTTTTATTTCTCTTTCTTTCCTTCTTTCTTTCTTTCTTTCTTTCTGTTTTGTTTTTTCAGTCAATATCTGACAAGAGAATAAAACACACAAGCGAATTACTTCAAGGAATTAAGCTGCTGAAACTCCACGGCTGGGAGAGGGTGTACGCCAACATGGTCAAGCAAATACGAAGAGAGGAGCTTGCCGTTCTGAGGAAGGATGCCATATTCGTTGCCCTTAATAGTGTGTAAACACATTTAAACACATTTTTATAATATTTTGTTTGCTTCACAATGAGGCAAAGCGGAACCAAGTGTGATTCGTCTTTGAAGTTGTGTTTGTTCACTAAGTGGTAGTGCTAATTGCACGAATGTCACATGAACTACCGATATTACTCTTACTTTTTTACATTTATGTGGTCTCACCTAAGTACCCAAGTAGCAAGTGTTATCCAAGTCCTTGTGTATTCCTGTAGTTTATCACTGATGTGCAAATCACTTCATCTAATTGTTGTTTTCTTTGCTTCCTTTCCCATTTTTTCAGCTTTTATCACACAGGGCTCTGCCATCTTGCTCACCCTTGTGGTAAGTACCCTGTGTATAAAATCGTGAAGCAGTTTCTTCTTTTGAATAATCTTTTTGATTCTTGTTTGCTTTTTTGAAATTATAAATTTTGAAACTGTGCTGCCATTCTCAAAACTGCTGCATCCTGTTTTCATGGTGAATTTTTGAAGATGTAGTGAGCATTATTTTATGTCTCTAATCAAATTGTTCTAATTATCAGCTATCTTTGCATGCAAACTTAAATATACTAGCATCTTGCCTCATATTTACAAAAAGCAAACTCAGTCAGGCAATCAGAGAATAGTAAAAGAATATTGTGCGTCGGATGTGAAAAAAAAAAAAAAACATGGGAAATTTGAGAAGCAGTATAGTACACCGTTGAAAGAAATGTATTTATTACATTAGCACCAGTTACAGATATTGGACAGTGACAGATGCAGACTGATTTTCTATTGTTGCATGTCCAGCTAATGCTCCTTGCCAATCACCGTTCGAACATTTCAAGGACTCTAGAACGCTTTGTTGTGTACCGGTGTGGTTTCGTTCAAGAGTGGATCTTATTGCATGGCAGGAACTGCCCATGAAAGCAACAGCACGCCAGTATCCTAACCAACACAACTGCAACACTTCATCAGAGATTAAATGCCTGGTGTGATGCATTAGGTACACATGTAATAGTATAGAAGTTATCGCTGGGGCCTTGCTGTCAATAGTAAGCTGTTGCCTTTTTCAAAAACGTTATGTGGTGTCGTGACTACTGCCAGAACAAAAGATGATGCAGGTGACAGTTGAACAAAAAGAAGCTGTTTTGGAATTGTATTTTACAAGAATGCAGTGCCACTGGCTTGTAAGACTTGCTTACATTTACTTTTCAGACATTCTCTCTCTACTCTGTAATTGAAGGCAGGCCACTCACGCCCGCACAAGTATTCTCTGGGCTTGCCCTGTTCAATCAGCTCACCGTTCCACTGTACATCATTCCTGTTGTCATCCCGATTGTCATCAATGCTATTGTGAGTAGTTTTTTTTTTCACAATGTTGATGTTGTTAGGTTGTAGTTAAAGAAGTTAGCTCTGTGATAAACCTTGACGTTGACATGAATGCGCTGGAAGTGAGGAATGAAGCAAGAAAGCTGGAAGTGAGGAATGAAGCAAGAAAGAGTTAGATTTATAAGCATTTAAATTTCAAAGTTGATGTTTGTTACTGTTGCTTGTACAAGCAGCCACTGGAAAATGAAAAATCTTGTTGTCAAGCCACCATCATCTAAATAAGATGTTTTCTTTGTTATTATTACATTTACATTTAAGAACTTAGGCTCAAGAGTTGCAGAATTTTCTAAAATATCACAATTTTCATCAGGTAAGAATATATTATTATTAATTCAGAGTTTCAATACGTGGTGGTTTCTGGAACCTACAGAACAATACTTGGAAGTAGAAGTGCTGTATCTTACACTGAGAAGAGATGTGAGTGTTGAACCCATGTCTTGTAGACCTTTTTGCCGGGCCATACAAGTGATGACAGGATACATTTTAATGGGACAAAATCGCTCTTAGTGAACAGGTTTGGTCAGTAAGATGCACTTAGGCAAACATTCTGCTCATGGAATTGAATGCACCAGGTATTCATTCACTTGTTTATTCTGGTGTTGAGGTGTGATGCGCTCTGAAAGCCAAGTGCTTCCAAATGCATGAGGCTTTTACGAAAGATTGGCAAACATCATTTCAGGTGAGCACAAAAAGATTGTCAGAATTCCTTAGCCAGCCTGAAGTTGGCACTGAGGCCCCATGGAGGAAGAAAGATGACACCCCTAAGGCTGTTGTCGAGTTCCACCCTGAGAGCGGCAGTGTGCTGGTAAGGTCACATTTGAGCTTAAAGCATTACTCCAAGTCACGTTTCTCACATTTCTCTGACACTTGTGATTTGTTACACACTTTTATGTTGTTGAATTTTCAAGATGCGTTCCCAAAGAGCCTAGCCGCTCGCCGTCAAGCACTGGCTAACGATTCTAGGATTATACACTAAAACAAATAGTACTTGATATAGTGGATAGGAAGTGATGACCCCACTGTGGCTTAATTGCTAGAGCACTGCGTGCATTGCCCGAAAGTTGTAGGGTTGGTCCCTGCCTGCTGCAAGTTAGATTGTCTTCCACTTTAATCCTTTCTATCTATGTCATAATGTGTTACTGCACATACAAATAACACCCCTATACCTTCTGTAGCCTTTTTATCTATTGGTTTCAATCAGGTTGGGTCTAACAAAAGAAACTAGTCTGATCAATCCCCCTCTTTCATCTAAGATCTGTCAAAGCAATCCGTGAGCATTTCGCCAGTGAAACGTTCTGCAGTGCTTCTAGCCCGTATTCGCGGAACTCACAACTGCAAATTCTTGCAGTACACTTTGTGGTGTTACTTTTTTCCTCATATTTTTTAACCACATTGCTTGAAGCTGTATTGTATAGAATGCTGCTAACCACTCACAGCACTTGTTGTTTTATCTAAACTTCATGCCTTTCAGCTCAACATCAGAGACAGTGAACTGCTAGACAAGTTCCTAGCATCCACGGGTGATGACTCTGATGTATTCTTGTCGGATGCCTACTCTCCCATCGACAGCCCTGCTGTGATTAACATGAACCACGCTTACTTCACGTACGACAATAACACCAAAATTCCAATCCTTCAGGATGTGAATATTACAGTGCCCACCGGTAAGCAAGCGTCTGAACTGGTAACTTCTGTCTCGATTAATTTCATCAATGTAATTGAAGTGTCTGTGAATGTAACAACTGCTCCCCTCTTTCCAGGAAAGCTCACCATAATAATAGGACCAGTGGGAAGTGGAAAGACAACTCTTCTAGCTGGAATGTTGGGTGAACTGACGCCATACAAAGGAAGTGTTCACTGGGCAAAGTAAGGTTCTTTTGCATCCCTATAAACCTGAGCGTTAAATGACCAAGGTTCTTTAGCCACATAACTGTGATTTTCTTTAAATACCCATAATCTTGCATGAGCTTATATTTCCTACTTTATTGAACTTCAAAGTTCAACAAAAATTTCATTACCCTTCATTCTTACAAGCAATGTAGGACTGACTAAAGTGGCGTAAAGAACTTTATGTTTGTTTTTTTATTATTATAGCAACTATGTGCACATTCTGAACTGGCTTTTGACACCTGCTATGCCATCTTGTTTCATATTAAGTTCAAATTGATAACACCCTCCTGTGCATCGTACGTTCTACTCGGAGGTAAAGGCGCGCTAGCTGGGGCGAAGAACACAGCTGAAGCAGAGATCAAATGTGCCGGCCTATCTCTGTTGCTCGGAGAGCACATGCAATAACATCCCCCACATGCTGGAGCTGCCGAAGTATGTTGCGGAAACAGACAAGATTACCCCGCCCTTCATTTTGAGGAGCAATTGTGAATTTTGTTTTTAAGGGCTTGGTCACAGCAGACAGCTCGTATACCCTTCCATATGGTGCGCTTTGGATGTGAAGAGACTGTACAAAAAGAGCATCTCTCCCTGGAGTGGCCTTATTTTCTTACACCAGCATCTAGAAGAGTGAGGGGAGATCAAAACCAAAAGAGTATGCTATCGCATTCATAGCTTTGCTGTTGTGGTGAAACTGACATTTCTTTCTTTTCGTTATTATGAATGCTCTTTTTTTTGTCTTATTTTTGCTATAGCAGCTAGGCTTATGTGACACATCTGCGTGGATCACAATACATTTCACAACCTGCATGGCCTCATCAGCACTAGCCCAAGCAGAAGCCCATCTTATAATTAAGATAAATGACACATCAGGATGTCATGTCAGCTATCTTGGCCATTTGACGCAAGCTTTTGAAATTTGAAGGCCAGACACTGGTCATGATGAATGAGTTCAGGGTAAACTTAAGTTTTTTCAGGACAGCCTATGTGCAGTTCCAAACTTCATGTTACATTCTGGGACTGCTTTGGGACACGTACACTCTCCCTCTCTCTCAATTTTAGTCAATTCTCTGAAATTTTTTTATTTGAGAAAAGAGCGTAGTGGGCATAGAAGACATGAAGGTACCGAACTATACCAAATAGGACTTGCCACTGTACTTGTCTAAATGAACTATCATTCAATATTGACACTAGAGTTTGATGTGTAGAGCATTTCGTGTATTTTTTACGTGGGATGTTCTTAAATATGAGGATTTAGCCACACTTTCACTTTGCAGCACCACTTGCATTGCTTATGTGCCACAAAAACCATGGCTGTTGAATGCTACTTTGAAGGAGAACATCCTCTTTGGACAACAGTATGATGGCCGGAGGTATGTTGCTACTATTTTGCTAATATTTTGAACTAGACACAAGTTCAGGGGAAGATGGAGGTTGAAGCAATGAAAACTTGTTGAGCTCAGAATGTTACTGGAGGCTGCATTTGAACTCATCTTTGGCCTCTTGTCAAAACGCTCACTCGTTCACTCCCAATTCAATGATTCTTCATCACTATAGTGTTGATGGTATTCTCTTACCATGTAGTACTAATATGCATAAGCGTGCGCAGGGTTTGTCTTTGGAAAGGGAGGGAAGGTTCGTTGCAGCGTCCCTCTCCTTATGTCAACGTATGGGACTGGCTTTGAGCCCCCCCCCCCTCCTGCCCCCCTTGCACACAGCTATGCTAATACGTATGTACATACCTTATTTCATGTTGTCATGCCTGCTTTATAATCCAAAATACACAGTCTTTTTTTACTTGGTACAGCTGTTTCCCAAGATCACTGATGTGCCTTCTTATAGCTGGCCATGTCTTGTTATTTCCTCGATAAGTGCGGCATATCTGTAGGACATATGCATCTGTGCAGCTTTGTTCACTTCTAGAGCAAATACTTTGTTAGTATTTAAGCAGCAGTAGCACCTTGAGTTTACAGGGAAGATATAGAAACAGGTCTTTCATCGTTAATGTTAATCGAATAATGTAGGCCACATTATTATTTTTTTTTACATGTACTAAGCACCAACTTGATAATGGGCATTTAATATTAGGTAACAAGTTGAACAAAAGGCATGGACTTTTCTACAGAAAAATTGCTAGAGGCAACTGTGGCGCTAGTTTCGATGGAAAACTTCCAGTGTGGTGGTTCAGTTGTAATATATATGATGGACAGGCAGGACAGCATACGTTTACGCATTTATATAAGCTTTGTTCTTCCAAGTTAAAATGTGCTTTGTGACTTAGCTGATTGATCGCCTTTAGTAAAATACTAATAAGCTATAAATGTAACAATTTGCAATGATTGCACTTGTGCATAGAGAGCTATTGTTTTACTTCATTTAAAAAACTGCAGTTGCTTAAAAATTTTGGATGTGTAAAGTGTAAAACTAAGCTAACTCCATACAAGCATCAGAAGCTTTACGTATGTAAGTTATTCAAATCCATGTACTAATCAACTCTGTGTAATTACTATGTGCTATGTACTAGACCAGTTAAATCTCGGTGATTTGTGCAGTGCCATAGTTCCCTTTAATATTTTTTTTTTGTGTGTGTGTGTGTGCAAAATTGTACAACTAAATAACTTGCAATTGTTGGGTGACATTTGCAATGCCCAAAGCAAAAAAAAACGAAGAAACCTGGACAGGATGGTTGTTGGAACACGTCATGCACATAAGCATGTCACTCAGTTCAAGCGAAAAATCAATCTGTTTCTCCTGGCTCAAAACCATTTACAGATATCATCAGGTGATTCAAGCATGTGCACTGCAGCCAGACATCGACCTGCTACCAGCACGCGACATGACTGAAATCGGCGAGCGTGGTTTCAACCTAAGTGGTGGGCAGCGTCAAAGGATCGCCCTAGCTCGGGCATTCTACTCACCAGCCAAAGCGGTTATCTTGGTGAGGCTTTCAGTGCCTAAGTGGACGCTACCGTAATGTGCGTATTCTTATTTTATGAGCACATTAATGACTTGCAAATTATATTGTGAGTTTATTATGTCAATCTTATACAACGCGTTATAAGGGATGTTGGGGGTGCTGTAGTGGAGGGCTCCAGAATAACTTTAACCACCTAGTTTTTTGTAACGTGTGCCCATAAATACAATACAGGGACATCTTCGCTTTTAACCGGCATTGAAAGGAAGGTAGCATTGCCAGGATTAAAATAGATGACCTTGCGCTCTGTATCACAATACCATAAGTGCTGAGTCACAGTGGCAGGCTTGGTATGTTCCTGTAAAATGTCTAGCAGTTTAGCTTAGTTCATTGGATTGAAGCACAGCTTTTAGGGGCGAAGCTCTTTAAGGCGTGGGTCTGTACATCCTCTGAGGTATGTAGTTGTAGTAGTAGGGTCGCCACCTCTAGTTTAGTTCTTGTGGTGTTCACTAAATGGTGGTACTTGTAGTTGATGAAAAGATGTGAGATGAGATAAAACTAGATAACGGTATTTGTATTTGATGATAAAAGATGCGAGATGTTATAATAGGAATGATGTCACATATGACGCGTGTCACTGATGGAAGGCAATCGTTCGGTTTAGTGCGGCAACGTATGCTAGGGGGAGTGTTGTAATAAAATTCGTTCACTGTTGGCGCATGCTCGGAGTTGCCGGGTGGACTAGGCTGCAGAGCGGCGAACGCTCGCTCGCAGACAGAATCCCTATGTGCAAGCCCACGAAACAGAAGCACGCCGGGAAGCTGTGCGATGCTGCTGCCAAGATCCTGCCGTACGAGAGCGGGAGGCCCAAGTGGCACGGCATACACACGCAGCCTTTCTCACGTCTTCAAATGATGATTGACTGGGCGAATTGCACGGAAAATTCACAATTTACCGATAATTTCCTCTGGAGCTTCACCCACTCATTATCATTCACCCCGTGTATATGCTGTGACTTTTTTTAATTTTTGATCAGTGTTGATGTACTTAGTGTGAATGCTTGTTTCTTTCTCCTAGGATGACCCACTGTCAGCACTTGATACTCATGTCGGCATGCACGTGTTTGAACAAGGCATCAGGAGTCTCCTGCTAAGGAGGCACCGGACTGTTGTCCTTGTTACTCACAAGCAGGACCTGCTAATTCATGCATCAAAGGTATTTATGCATCGTTGTCTCTTCTTTAACTGATATTGATGCAGGTAAGTACATTGCGGGTGCATTTTTGCCATTTGAGTTTTACAAAGAGCCTTGTCTGAAACACTTGCAAACTATAGAGATTATATCTCTGTCACTCACTAGTGTCTGTTCACTAGTGTTTGTTCACTAGTATTTGTTCACTGGTGTTTAATTCACTCAGCTGGTGCTATGTTAAATGTGTTGGAGTTAAAACAAGTCCCTTGATGTACACCTTGTTTACAGGTGATCATCTTGGAAGGAGGCAAGATCAGATGCCAAGGCAACCTGGCTGAGATTGAGAAGCTGGAACCAGACTTGGCAACCGTTCTGAGCTGCTCCACCAAGCGGGAGGTCCCATCTAGCCGAGACAACACGACCAAAGAGCGCCACAAGCTGATGCGCATGATCACTAAACAGTCCCTGTACCTGCCCAACTCTGGTTCTACACAGGTAAGCCTGCCCGGCTTTTGATTGCAGGAGAGTTAACAAGCGGGCTAGCTTACATGTACAGTAGACTCTCGTTAAATGGAACCTCAAGGGAGCGGGAAAATGTGTTCCATTTAACAGGAGTTTCGTTTACTGAGAGGTGAAATAGGTTGCAGCATTCGAGTTAATTTCTGGAGCCCTCCACTATGGCATCTCTCATAATCATATGGTGGTTTTGGGACGTTAAACCCCACAAATCAATCAATTCAAGTACGAAACCAATCATATACCCAAAATATACCCAACATGAATGCTTGTTGTACTTGTTGCACTTGTTGCGTCTTGCTTATTTGGGCCGTATGATGAAGCAGCTTTGATGAGTAAAATTTCATTTTACATGCTTTTTTGCAACAAACATAACAGGAAAAAGTCTTTCTGCTCAAGAAGTAATGAAGATAGAAGATAGTGCACATATCTGATCGCACATTCGACTGCATGTGGTTACGAGCCATTTTTCCAGGACACGAAGATTTTAGAAGGTTATCAGAGCTGTACTGCTTAATTAGCTTTCACAGCCTTTTTTTAAAAGAAATAATAACCCAATCGGTGTCAGCATGGTTTTGATAGGACTGAATTTTTCGGAATAACAATTCACACAGAGCACTCTTTGATCTGTAGTGTTACCATGTCATTTTTCCACGCGCTTTCACAATATTCCCCAACACAACAGAGTATATAATTCGTTGGACGTTTTTTACAGTAAACAGTTGTCGATTGCAACTGTCCGATTGTCTGCCTCGTTTTTGTGTCCGTCTTCTGTTGCATTAATTTCACTTTTTTTTTTATTCATAACAGGACCTGCGACAACAGCCACGCCCTGTCACACTAAGTCGACAGCTGTCCCACGACCCTTCGAGCCCGCTTCCCCTCCACGACCTGAGTAACGACGACACCAGTGCAGCGCCGCGCAGTAGCTGCACTCCGAGGCCCACATCGGTCGGCTTCCGTTTCAAGGCCAGCGTCTCGACAGACAGCATGCACTCGGCCTCCACTGGAGTCTCAAACTCTTCTTCGCTCGTCCGTAATCCATGGATGCGTAGCCCTCCGTCTCGCCTCAGCTCACGGGTCTCAAACACGGCAGAAAATTTCATCGAAGAAGAGGAAGAGTACGAGGAGAGTGAAGGAAAGAAAGAGGGGTTACTCGCCAACGGTACTGGCCAGTTAGGGGACGATGGTGCGTATAAATGCACATCTCTACTCTTCTTCTGTACTTATGATAACTAAACAGCGCAAGAAAGCTTGAACATGAGGAAGAGAGAGGCAGACGTGTATTGGAGTGTGTAACATTACTGTAAGGACTTGTGTAGTCTTAGCTAGGTGGTATACAAGTATGCCATTATGTGAATTTTATAGCACTAGTTATCAGCCCTAATGATATACTGAAAGTGCATCTGATTTAAAGATGAGAAAAGAGTTTCCATAAAATTTTAAAACATGTATGAGTTTCTCTATTACCTTTTGTAAGTTGGTTCATTTTTTTGTCACACAAAGCACAAAAACTTCAGATGTGGTTTGGAAAGTGAGAAAAAAGCTACATTTATGTAGACTTGCGATAAGTAGACTTGCGATAAGTTTAACCCCTTTATTTAAGAGGCATGCTCCGGGCAGCACTTCTTGTCTTTTATATGAGATGTCTTTTATAAGCAGGGTAGCACGTATGCATTTTCTTATCAGCCCTTATCTTACTGTAGGCACACTGCACCTCTTATACCCATTTGTCTCTTATATCAGTGTCTCATAAAGGGGTTCAACTAATCCAAGTTATGTTAAATTGTACTTTCGGTTAAGTCAAACAAAATTCATATTCTTGATTAGCCCGCTATTCATTCAATTTGTATTTGTATTCATTCAAATGTATTTGAAGGCAGCTTAATTGAAACTCCATCATTCAGTTAATTCGTACTTTTTGAGTGTCCATACCAGAAAATATCTACTAATTTTCCACTACCATTTGAAAGTTTGCGACCTTATATAGTCATACCAGTCGAAAAATGAAAATAAGTGCCTCAACCCTTCAACTCTTCCAGTAAAAAGGCTTTGCTAGTGACTGAATGTTCGAAATGAATCGCGGGCACGGTAGGTTGCGATGCTTCTCTACTTTCCAGCTTTATTTACTGTTTTGATGATTGAATCAGAAACCAATATAATGAACAGGCCTCAAAACACGTTTAAACATGATTGACTGCCTACACTCGTTGAAGCGGTTAAAACCATGTGGCATCTGTTGCAAAAACAATGTGCGCCGCATTGCACAGTCGCATGTCAACATACTGCGCCATAGCTGGAAAAATAAGCAAAAAAGAAACATCTCGGCAGATGTGAAAGTCATGGGCATGGCATTCAGCTATTTCTGACAGCAACAGAAAATTTTTAAAATGAACTCGCCGCACTTACTGGCAGAGAGAGCTTTGTGTTGAAAACACGTATACCAAAGAAACATGTCACAATTCGCAATTTTTAAAAAAATCTGGTCAGTAGAAAGTTACCAATAAACTTGTCGACCTTACGCCTCTGCTTTCTGTTTATATTGTGCAGTTAGGGTCTGAAAATTTTTAATTGGGGTTAAAATCAATGCCTAATGTCAATGTGTGCTGTCACCTTGCTCAGGGTCATATATATACGTGATGTAGTGACAAAAATACGGGCTTGCTAGAGACGACAAAGAAGACGTTTGTTGTGGCAGAGGCTCGTGCTGCTGCAGCTGCTGCTGAAACCGCTGGCTGCTGGCTCGCTGCTGTTCGGCCCATTAAGCGGTTGTATCACCCCGGCGTGGTGTCTAACAGTATTCTTACAGTGAGAACGTCTGGTAATTCAAACTTTTTGCTAATTCAAACAATATCCAGTGATCCCTTCGAGCTTGAGTGAACGAGAGTCGCCTTTATACATATTGTGGGAAGTGCAGTGAGTGTAGGAATTTGTAAGAACACTTCACCAATCTAATTCAATAAACATTTACTTTAATGTCTTTTTCACTGCTGTTGATTCTACTTTTTTTTTCTGTCAGGGATAACGGGGCCTCTTCTTGGTGGGCCCGACTCGCTCGCTCTCGCTGAAGAGGCCCAGTGGAAGGTGATTGAGGACGAGGACAGGGAACAGGGCAAAATACCATGCTCAGTGTACCTCGACTACATGAAGTCGTGCCGGCTACTGCTGGTGGCGTTGGTGTGCGTTCTGTTTGCGGCAAACCAAGGGGCCAGGTTGGGATCAGACTTCTGGCTCACTGGCTGGTCGGAAGCGTCCAGAGACATCAACGTCACCGTCCCAGCCAGCAAGGTTTGTCAGTGGATCGCAACTGACGATGCCTTATACAAATTCCGTGAGCATGTACTGGGGTGCACTGGTGCACCGTGTTGCCCATGCATCATTTCACCTGGTCGCACCAGATGAACAAATTTTCATTTCTAGCTGGAGTATTGAACCGGAAATCTAGCTGGAAAGATTTCAGTTATAGAGGTATAGTTTAGCTCGAAAGTATTTAGCTGGAACTGGCCAAATTTCAGCTGGAAACTGACAACGTTCCTGCTGCATATTCAGCCACTTCGAGCTGAATAACTGGAATGGAAGCACTGCTAGCTGGAAAGATTTATGGTTCAAAAATCTAGCTAGAAATGCAATTTTTGTTTATCTGGAGCCCAGTGCATATAGGCATGATTTGTTGAAGATAGGACAGTAAATAGCTCTACAAAAAAAAATTTATATTATGCATTCAGTTTGCAGCCTTGGCAATCGCATGCTGATGAAGTGTGGAGGAGTGCTTAAGTGCTTGTTGACTAAAATAATATATGTTACCCATGCCAAAAGAGATTTTCAGGTCAACCCATTGTGCATCCTAGGGATGTGAGACCCCATCACTTGTTAGTAATTCGTTCGCTTTAGTGGAATAAAAATTTCTCCCAAAAAGCTTCTGATGCATATTTCATCCATTAGTACCTTCTTTGAATTGAAACAGACAGTATCTTTTTTGCAAAGTCTGCTGATTTGACCAAGAACAAAATGTTGTTTCGAATTACCATTATACTTTTTAGAGCTTTCTGCTTTTTAAATTGTGCACATTTCTTGTTACTCACAAATTTCATTTTACATTTCCCAATAAATGAGAGATTACAAAAGTAATGACTTAAGTGTCACAGATTAGAAAGGCATAGTAGTTGAATTGTGCTTTCTGCATTTAGACCACATTCATGAAAAAGGATGTGATTGTACAAGAACAGCAACGAGGGGGATAAAATACAGCGGTAGGTTTAATGCCTTCCAGACACAAATCACGTACCAAAATTATAAAGAAGACATAAAATGCGGGTGAGCAAATATTGGTCATGTGCATTTTATATTTAGCACATGTAACCGCATGCATGTAAAAGTAAATATGCACCCTTTCCAACTCTCTTTGAGGATAAAAAATCCTCATTCGTATGTGTTTTCGTCCTGTTTCTTTGTTTGCATCTTAGAATTATAAACAACGTGCAGTTCAAGCCATGTGTATGAGGTGGTCCATCGTCAAGGAACACCAAATGAGTATATATATCATGACTGATTACATCTCATTTTTGATGTATAAGTCCTGGCAACATCATTTTAATCCATGAAATGAATATGCATATTTTCTTAGTGGAGTCGGTAAAAGGTAGTTAATTTCAACTTGTAGAGGGCTTTAACATTATTAAGCGGAGTGTAAATTAACAGGTTGGGTGCTTGATTGAACAGACATTGTGCAAGAAGAACCCAAAGAAGCCACGTGTGGACTTGTTATTGCGATTCAGTCACTACTGCATGTTTGTGGCAGGTAATTTTGTAAATTAAGTACATGTAGCTCTAACAGCAAACAGAATTATTTCATCAGTCAGTGATACGCGAAAAACAAGCACTGATATGCGTTCATGTGAGCAGCGAGCCTTAATGTATAAATTTATACTTAATGTGTAAATATATAAATATAAACCGTCTACCACTGCAACAGATGTTGCAGTGGTAGACGGTTTGTCTGATCATAAAATTGTAATTTTTACGTGTCAACTGGGTGGACGATTAGGGCATGATTCCGACAAAAAAACTGTAAAAGACTTCAGTAGGTCTAACGACGAAAGTGTTCTTGATTATTTAGATTTTGAACTCGACAACTTCGCCGATAACGATGTTAACTTACTATGGGACAAGTTTCAAACAATTTGCCATTTCTGCATCGATAACTTTATTCCCGTGAGAACGAAGAAGGTACGCCGCGCAAACCCGTGGATCAATCGCGATATCATTCATTTAGTACGCAAGATCAAAAGGTTGAAAAAACGTAAGGTAAACAATTCGTTATCCAGAACCCTGCGCCAAACACTAGTGGATAAAATTCGTGCGAGTAAGCAATTTTCATATTCCACCACCTTGCCTAATTTTATTAAAACTAATCCTTCAAAATTCTGGCGTCACATAAATGCGAGAGGGCGTGACGACATTAATAGCATAATAATAGGAAATCAAACTATAACCGATAAACAGCTGATTGCGAATGAATTTAAATGTTTCTTTCAATCCGTTTATTCTGATTCAGTGCCTTGTAATGATATTGGAGAGATACGTAATGCAACCGGACTAAACTCTGACTTTATCAGTTATGAAGGAATAGTTGCAATGTTACTTAATCTTAAATTGAAATCCTCTGTAGGCCCTGATAAGATTCCAAACATGTTTCTCTATCGGTATGCCGAATCCATAGCTAAATTTCTAGTTGTTATATTCCGTCTTTCTTTTTCTGAAGGTGTTGTCCCCGCCAAGTGGCGTATTGCACGTACAGTTCCTGTTTTTAAATCTGGCGATCGAGCCATCGTTACTAACTATCGCCCCATTTCGCTTCTCAATTCATGCAGCAAACTCATGGAGCATATTATTTCCAACTATCTGGTCGACTTTTTAAATTCCCGCAATATTTTAACACCCTTCCAGCATGGTTTCCGTAAGGGCCTATCTACTACCACTCAACTCGTTTCTATTGTGCATACCTTTTCTTCAGTTCTCGACAAGTCCGGCCAAGTTGACGCAGTATTCCTAGATCTAAGCAAAGCATTCGACAGGGTTTCACATTCAGGTCTTCTCTATAAACTTAATACACTTAATGTCCCGCATCTTCTAATAAAGTGGATTGCCTCATACCTTGAACATAGAAAACAATTTGTTGATGTCGGTGGTCACGTTTCAGATCTTGGATCAGTTAATTCCGGAGTGCCTCAGGGAAGTGTTCTGGGGCCTTTATTATTTCTGGTATATATAAACGACATAACCTCTTGTGTGCACGAAAGCGTTGCTATTCGTTTATTTGCGGACGACTGTCTTCTGTACAGAGCTGTTGAATCAACTAATGACCAAATTACCCTCAACGACAGCCTAAATTTAATATCTAATTGGTGCGACATTTGGGGAATGAAGCTTAACCAAACTAAAACGGTGTACATGCGCATAACTAATAAAAAATGTCCTCTTATGTTCAATTACTCTGTAAAGGGAGTCGAAATGTTTCAAACCAATAGCTTTAAATATCTCGGCTTAACATTTACAAATAATCTAACCTGGTCAATGCATATCGACAAAATCTGTGCATCAACTCGGCGTAAGCTCGGCCTCTTACGTCACAAACTAAAAAAATCCCCCTCCCATGTTAAACTTCTTGCATATAACACGCTAATCAGGCCTCGTCTTGAATACGCGTGTATTGTTTGGGACCCGTTCACTAAAAAAGACATTAACAAACTTGAACAAATTCAGAGGCTGGCTGTACGGTTCATATATAATCGTTACCGCCGACATGACTCGCCTACCTCTTTAATGCAAACAAACAACATCATGACCTTACAGAGCCGCCGTAAAATAACAAGACTAAAATTTCTTTATCAGCTTTGGAACCGTAAACTTGCACTCGACCCCGCTCCTTATCTAAACCTTTTGCCCCATAGACCCACTAGGAACTTTCACCCTTTTAAATTTAACTCGATTTTTGCACGCACAAACAAATTCAAACATTCCTTTTTCCCACGCACCATAAGTGATTGGAATGCCTTACCATCGGAAACCTTCTTATCAAATAATGTTCTTCAGTTGTTTAACCAGCTCGCAGAATAAATTTGTAACGGTGCCTTTATCCTGTGATTGGTTTCCCATATCTAGTTGTGTAAAATCTGTGCTACGCTACTGTTATGATCATTGCTGCCTTGCTTCGTTTTTTTTTTTCTGTTTTGGTTTTTACCTTCTTATGTGCCATATGTCTGAAATATGCACTGATTAGTCCTCTCCTGTTCTCTGGTGTTTTCTTCGATTGTTCATTGCTTATTTCTTCTTGCTCTCAATTTGTATTTCTTTTTTTTTTGTTTAAAATTGGTTTTCATCATTGATATACAAACAAACCACTCCTGCTTGGGCCGCCCTAGGCCTGCAGTATTGTATAAATAAAATAAAAAAAATATGATGCTACATATTTATGCTCTGAAACACGCTTATTTACATGACAGTGTTGACACAATTAAAATTAAAAGTAATCGGTAATTTGCATTTGCTTTCTTTTTTTCTGTCGCAACTCCATCAGCATCGTTTGCAGCTTGCCCAAGAGCTATAGTGCAGCGTCCCAATTCTCACCTGTTGAGAAATGCTGTTGTTTCGTTGTTTTGCATCTCTATAAGGTTGGTTTGGTTAGATTTTGCAACACATTATGGTCACCGTAGGCTGACTACTGCGAACAGCAATGAGAACTTGGGGCTCCCAGTTCGAATTACCTGTTGCGGATACCAACGTGTTTCGATTATCGGGAGTTTTCCCCATATAAATGCACAGAGCTGTGCCGGCACCAAGGCATCAGTTCAAATTAACAAATAGTTCAAGTTAAGCTTTTACTGTACGTTCAAAGCATGGCTTGTCATCCAGTTTGAATTATCTGTTATGTACGGATATCAACGTGTTTCAATTATCTGGAGTTCTGCCCCACATAAATGCACAGAGCTTTGCTGGTACCAAGGCATCAGTTCAAAGTTCAAGTTAACCAAGTTCTAATTAACGAACTTTTACTGTACATTCAAAGTATGTTGATTCAATTACTGCAACATGTCTTGTCTTTACGCGTATACTGTATGTGAGAAGTATATGCTCCTATTACTTTCAGTGCCGTTTGTCCACTTTGCCGGTTCAGTGCGAGTGCATAGAAGGTGTCTATTTTCGCGATGCCAGCCTCCGTTGTTATTACTTTAAGAATCGAATTGCCATTGCTTTGCTTTTCAAAATTCAGGATGAGCTGGCGTGGAGCTACCTGATGGGATACCTGGGTCTCTCTGTGTTCTGCATCGTTCTTTCTCTGGTGACAAACATATCTGCCCAGCTTGTGTCCTTGCGGTCGGTCAAGGTGTTCCACAACAACATGATTGACAACATTGTCCAGTGTCCCATGAGGTACAGCTATGTTCTGTGACCTGAAAAAAAAAATTTTTTATGACTGTTCTTGCGAGCTTTCTTGTTTAACTTTATTGAATCTCTGAATGTAGTGCACATTATCTGCAAAATTCCTGCTGTAAAAAAGCATTTCTGAAATTTTCTCTGAATTTGCTTCCAACAGTGGCCAAGTCATCAGAAAAAAACATGGATTATCTATAGCTAGATAGCTTTGTTTCTAAGCAACAGTGCATGATATATATGTGTTAGATACATCTAGTGATCTTTTTGTTTTATCACTTTGCTCTCCCATTAGTGGATGTTGTCCTGAAGCCATGTTTTTTTCTTAACATAGAATTGTGTTTTCAAAAGTATTTCTGCCAGTGCATACCATGTGTGTCTTGTATAGTTGTTTGAAGACATTATGTAAAAGAGCACAGGCATGGCTCTGTATCAAGACACATTACGTAAAAGAAGTGTAAACTTTCAAGTAATGTGTCTATGCACCTGAAGCTTGTCAAACAACAGCCTGAATACTTATTATGCTTTTGTTTTTCTGCTAACAAAAATTTATCATCAAGGCAATGTTGCTTATAGCAGATATGGGTTCTGGCTGTTGTAAATCTTTTATTGTTGTTGGTTGAAACATCTTCATGGCCTTATTTTAGTGCACATGACGATAGTTATAGCGCGAGAACAGAACAACGACAAAGAGACTAGAAGCACACTTCTTCTCCTTCTTGTCTCTTTGTCGTCGTTCTGTTCTCGCGCTATAACTATCATCATGTCATACCAACTAGCCCAAGCTGCCACACTTTTAGTGCACAATTTTAAAAACAAATTAACATCAGTGTTTTGGAATAACTTTTTAGTTGAGCTGTAATATTTCCATTCCATGTTATATCTTTGTGCAGATTTTTTGATTCCAATCCGATTGGAAGGATCATAAACAGATTCTCAAGTGATATGGGCGTCATTGACAAGGTGAGATGTTAATGAATTATTAAAAGATGGCACATTACCTTTCGTTCTCACGACGTGCTGCCTTTGTGAATTTGGACATTTTGATTTTTTTTTCATTTCATTATTCTCTCATCATTTTTTCAGATTTGGCTAGAACACGTTCATTAAATCACCCAGCGAGTGCTGATATTGCGGCAAGCTTGTCTGCAGATTAAAAAGATAGGCCTGCTTTAAATGCAGGGTACTTTTTCAACTAAACTGAAAGAATGTTGTTGGTGATCAGTTGAATCACTAAAAAAGTCCGCTTTAACTTAGACACATTGATTATAATGAGGCGATCCAGCTTACTATGGGCCTTGTGCTTTGTCACTTCGTTTTTACCTTGTCTGTCTTCCTCTGTGCAGAATCGCAGGCTAGGGCAAACAATCTCAGGTTGACCTCTCTGCTTTCTAGAAAAGTCATCTTTCTCTCTCTCTTTTGTACAAATACATTCCTCACAATTTTCGTTGCTTAGCTGTGCTTTTATATGTTCATTTTGCAGAAACTTCCCGTGACAATACCTGTCCTGTTAAGGTTCTTGATGCTCTGCCTCTCAGCTATACTGGTTGACGTCTGTGTGACGCCATACTTCTCAATAGTGGTGGTGTTGGTCGTAGCTGTCTACTACTACATTCAATCCTTCTTCCGGCACTCTTCAAGGTGAGCTCGTTCTCACAAATGGCTAGGATATATCTCAATCCTGTGGCATACACGTAATTGCAAAAAGAAATTGTGTTTAAAATAAGCAGGACTAGGCTGCATAAATTAAGCATGGGGCATCCTGCCTTTAAAAGACTGGTTGGCATTGTATTTCGTAAAGCATCCCTACATTTGTAAATTTTGCAGTTCTACAGCTTATTAGACCAAGGGTCACTACTTCAGTAGAGTAATAACAGCTTTGTTATAATTTCGAATAGCACTTCACTTTTAATACATATCATTTTCATTAATGGTTGCTTTTCATTCGTTGTCTGGCATTATTTTTATTGCGATAGAAAATATATGGACACTCTCGGCTGAATTTTGTCACCGGCATCGGCATGGGCGTCGATGTCTTGCATTGTATATGTATACATATCTATATATATCAAAATGCAAGAAAGCAAAAAAACCCAGAAAGTACTCTGGCGCGCTGAAACGAACGTGGAACCTCTGCGTTGTGAAAGCGAGGTGTTAACCACTGAGCCACTCCAGAGCACGTTCTTCACCGTTCAAACGGCAAGCTATTTATATTTACCACTGCTCACGAACATCTCAAGGGAATTGTGTTTTAAGCATTACCAGGAAGATGGCGCAATGAGCACGCATTACCACATCGCGTGGCAGTGCGCGCTCTAATCTCGCGCACATACTTTTCCCGCTTATAAAAGGAGAGCAACTCTCCCTGGCGCTCCCTTATCTCTCAGTGGGGAGAAGGGGAGGATTGTACGACTTGGTTGGCCTCGGGCATTACCTGGAACGATTCTGCTGTAGTTACTGGGCACAGAAAAGTCACTGCAATCATTGCAGTCTCGAGATCTGTTTGCGAAAAGCGCATGCTTGTCAGACACAGTGAAGTAACAACTGAGACGCTTATTCACGTGCATTCGTACCTGTGAGTACGTTTTGTACGCCATGTGTGCGTGAGAAACACGGGGCAAGTCTCGATCTGCTTTCCAATCTGCGCGTGAACTTTCAATTTGTTTCTATCGCGTTCATTGCTTCGCCTTTGCGGCAAAGCTAGGATTTTTTTCTCAGAAACATGCCTTGCGCTCTCAACAACCTCAAGCAGCCCTCTGTGAATAATTTCAATTCTAGTGTTCTCGTGTAATACTAGAAACAGTGCCGTAAATTAGGTTGCCTAAGTACTCACTGTTGAATTACCAGCAGAAAACCAGTTTTTTACGTGCATTAACTTTAATCCATTGACTGAGGTACGTTCTGAATCACATACACAACAGAGGAAAATAAGGCAACACAGGTGTGAGAATTTTTATTTTCTGGGGTCATAAAGTATAGTAAAGTAGTAGTAGAAGTTTCTCGGCGTGACATTATGCATTTGTCAAAGCACTTTCATCTTGTTACACATTTAATCTTTCTATTTCAGACTGGTCTCTTCATTGGAAGTATAATTTAATTTCTTCTATCCCTTGATCTTTTCTTCTTTCAAACCACAGAGAGCTACAGCGCCTTGACAGTATTACAAAGAGCCCTGTTTTCTCACACTTCTCCGAAACTCTGTCCGGGCTGAGTACAATAAGAGCATACAGGTGAGCCTAGAGTAATGACTGTAGTGAAAGTGTGCGCTTACACTTATGTGCATTTTGTACGTTTACGTTGCTCGGAGTTCGCAAGTTTTTCTCGTGGTTATTTCTTGCAGGGAAGAGGGTAGGTTTGTAGAAAGGATGAATGAACACATCAATGACAACAATTTGGCCTTCATCATGGTCAACTGCGCCAACTGCTGGCTTGGGGTATCACTGGTGAGTTTTAGCTATATGCATGTTGTAGTATGTTTGTTCCTGTGTAGAATCTGATGAGGTTGGTTGCAGAGATTTCATCGCATAGTTAGAAGCAAATGTTGTTGCAGTACTACTAGCTAATCATTCTATGCAGGCGTTATTGCTGCTAAAGAAATGTACTATTACACTGACAAATTATGTACAGTAGTCTCAGATTGAAACGCGACGTCAAATTTTTAGTGCGTATATGTGATATGCACTCTTGCTCGGGAGAAACACGTCACGTCACGACGAATCAGCTCTTTAATAGTAATGTTGCCTCTGATCAATGCATTCGAGCCTGGTGTACGTCGAAATGACCTGTATTGAAGACAGTGGAAGTGAAAGTATGTGCATTACTTAGCCATAAATTGTCACATTCCACTCTGAGATTACTGTACACTTATGTCTGCTATTTCTTTTGATTACTGTTTCACTCAGCGCTGCCTTGTGGACAATGTTTTGGCTGCAATCATGTCTCGTAGCAAAAATGAAATAGACCAAGAACTCGTATTTTTGAAGCGTATGCCTGCATAATTGGCTGCTATGTGTCTTGTACAGAGGTTGCATAGAGACTTAAAGATTGTGTTTTTGAAGTGTAAATTTAGAGGCGGCTTATCTACACAGGACAGAAACCTGTGAAATTTTGTTTTGTTTGTAACATACATACGCATATACTTCTCTCCCTCCGTCTCATTTTTGCTGTGTTTTCATATGTATCCTTGCATTGTCTCTATTTCAAGGACTATCTTGGCGGCGTAATCCTCTTCTTAGCAACTATTTCCTCCCTCACTGCGGCCATTATGGGAACAACCAGTACATCCTTCGTGGGCATTGCCATGACGTACACATTGCTTGTAAGCAGGCACTTCCGTCACTTGTTAGATAAACACAGCGAAGTTGTGGCATTCTCACTCTATAAATGTGCCCTCCTTATTATAGTAGATTTTTCTGGAAGTGCAGTATGCTCTCTTCAAGTGTGCATCATGATAGAACGTCAGACAATATTCAGCTCTTTATGTTACTGCAGCTCTGCATTGCATAAACTGTACATGCTCCTGTCATTAATTCACGCACTGGAGGGTTGTACTCTGCATTGTTAGGCATGATGAACTTGAACTGCTACGGATAACTAAACTTCTTTCTGTGCCTCCTGGATAAAGAAAAGCTTGCATTTTTTGCTCGCTTGATTTCTGCATGAGGCCCATCGTTATGACTTTTGTGTGATTGTTTCATTAGCCATAAAAAATTGCATTTTTGTTGCGTGCCTTCCAGGTGCCTATCTATTTAAATTGGCTCGTGAGGCAAGTCTCTAATGTGGAGATGTACATGAGCTCTGTTGAGCGTGTCAACAAATACTGCCATTTGCCCATTGAGCAAGTGCCCTCACCCGTTGAAGGTAAGTATTCGTTTCCTCATTTTACGATTTCAGTGTATGGCGAGTACCTAGTACATACGCGTATGTAGGGCTATATTGTCAAAACATGCGTAAAGGCGGGGAAAGTTAAGTTGATTGCATCCGATCAGTACATGTTGTCATGAATAAGCAAATTCATGAATCATGCACCACTGAACCTTTTATGCAACATTCTTTCAGTCAGGATTGTGCAAAGGGCAATCAAAAGTGAAAAGTATCAAATCAATTTTTATGGTGCATTGGCATGGCTTGTACCTTTTTTTAAACTTGAAGTAGCTGTTGACCATACTATTCGAACATGGGCATGCCAGTGGCAATGATAGTGAAGACACATGAGAAAAGCACGGTGTCTCTGTACTCATTCATTAGCAAGGCTAGAAACATGCAACATATGCATTATTTCTTTCTTTATGCTTACTAGCTCTAATACTAGCCAACAAAAAGTTGAGGTAATGTGGTATTCTTTGCTTTTCAGCGACTGCTAGGCTGTTTTCTGTTAACCAGAGCTAGAGGAACTGATTGGCATTTTAGTTTTTATTGATCAGCTGTGTGCCAACCACAATGCCTACTTATGTTGGGGTCAATTGCAAATTGTAAATGTTGAACATTGTTTAGATGTAATGATCGGTTGCTTCGCAAGGCTTGTTGGTAGCTCAGGAATGTTCACTGACCAGGAACTGTGTATTCTCTTTTGCAGTGCCCCTTGACTGGCCTAGCAAAGGGGAGGTGCGATTCGAAAAAGTCACGATGACTTACGAGGCAGGCCTCGACCCTATTCTGCGTAACGTCTCAGTCACTTTTGCACCCGGTGAAAAGGTGAGACCTCAGCAAAGCTTCTCTAGGACCGCTTTTATTTTTTAATGCACTCCTGAAACCGTGGAGTAACTGTCACAATACTTAGAGTTGGCTTCCCACTAAATTTCAGCTTGGTTATCTAAACAGTGACACCATCCAGACATACGTCACAGCTTAGCGAGACACATTTTAATGGCGGAGTAGTGGGACACATGATACCATTTCCAAAAATGCAGCATAGCCCAGACTCGACTCCAGTGAGTTGTGCAGAGAGTGATTACTCCTATAAACAAACACAAGCCGTCATCTCCGAGGACTCTCAATGATGGGCACGAGCCACGATTGTCTACACAGGATGAGCGAAGCAGTACTAAGCTCGCGAATAACTACCCCTCTGATCAACTTTCTCACTCTCCATCTGTCGTCTTTTGTTTCTTTTGACTAGAGACTTAGATGGTCACCTTTCGCGCATGGAATAATCGCAGGAAATAAGCTGCCCACTATGAGTGCCCACTATAGGCACCTGCTGCCCACTATAGACACTGATCGCTGTAGGGAAGACAATTAAATGCACAGTTGTAAACATTCTGGTAGCAGTTCAGCCAACAATAAGGAAGGCAGCTATCTCCGTCTGCGAACTCTTGCTATATTCGTGACATTTTAATGCAGAAATTGGTCTGAGGTGATAAACTCTTCGGATTTTTGAGATAGCTTGAAGTGGTTCAAATAGAATTTGAGCCACATAATGCAATCGTGTAGATTATCGTTTTCTTTGAGCATGTCCTTTTGTGTGATTGCTTACCTTTATTGGCATTGTTTACAAAAGCTGCGGCGCAAAAGTCATGGTCTGAAAAATGTAGTATGTACTATGAGGAAGAGTCGGTGACTGCGCTCACAGTACTTATATTAGCAGACACGAACTCATATTACACACATCTTTCTTCAAGGTTGGCATTTGTGGACGAACAGGCAGTGGCAAATCATCACTAGTTATGGGCCTTTTCAAGATGGTCCCCGTCTGTGAAGGGAAAATTTTTGTGGATGACATAGACATCTCTCTGGTACCTTGCGATGTGCTGCGCTCTCGCCTTGCCATTATACCCCAGGAACCAATTCTCTTTTCTGGAACAATCAGGTACGTTGGTTGGTGTTCTTGCATATGAAATCAGTACTCATACTCGTAGATTGTGTAAGCAAGGGAATTAATGTTTAGGTACACATTCTACACACCTTATCTTTCAAGATGAAAGTACCGTAAATGTGCTAAAAGTGCTGTTTAGTGCTTGTGTTGCCTGTGTCTTGATTTATTTAAGTTCTTTTTGGGTTGCAAAAGATAAGCAGTTGTGTTTAAAAAAATGTGTGGAGGAAACTTTGCGCAGCTGTCATCATTGTCAGGCATTTATTGTTGTTTTTAGAAAACACGGAAAGAAATTAATGACTCAACTTAGTCGTTTCAACTACCAAGTATCCTAACCTCTATAAAGCCACTATAAATCTTGTTTGAAGCAACAACAAAGTTTGTTTCTTTCGTAGTATTGAAGTGCCATTTGCAAAGTGTAATTGAGAAGCTATTGCTCTTTATTTTTCTCTTTCTCCACCCCCCTTTTTTCTCTCTTTCTCTTCTCTTTCTCTGTGCATTCTTCCTCTTCCACTTCTTCTGTCGACTGGAAGCAGTGCCCTCTGATCGTAAGCATTTCAGAAATTCACATGCTACTTTTATGTTTGTAATTAAAGTGACGCTTTTATATAACGCAGGCTATGCAATGCCTAGAGCGTTGCAGAGCCCCTATCAAGTAATTTTCTGTTTTGGTGTTAAAATATATATGATCTATTCAGGCCACACTTTTCTGATGTGAACCTTCCTTGTTTTTGTTTCTTACCCTTTTTTTTTGCATTCCTGTGATAATGACTATTAAGTAGGTTTCAAAGCAAACCAATGCTATTAAGGGAAGATGCGAATAGAAAAATGGAAGTTTTTTCAGAAATTACATATTTTTCGTTTTTATTTGCTTTTGCAAGTTTAGTTTTTTTACATTCACCAAAAAAATGAAGATTGTAATTAAACTTGAAGTATGTTAAAATCACTTTTAAAAAGCACAAGGTGGCTACTAAAAATTAAGAAGCTCATTGTGTAAAGTCACCTGGAAATGATTACCTGGCTGCTTGCCATTGCATTTTGCATGAGGAGTTCACTAAAGCTGCACGCTCAAAATGACTATGATTGCCAAGCTATTATGTGGAAGAAATCATCTTAAAAAACATACCTTTCCTGCATAGATTAACTTTCACTTATATCTTTAAAATGTGTTTTTCTCAAGATCGTGAAAGGTGCAAGTATCTCCTTTAAAACTTGGTATCACCTGTATAATTATAACAAACCTAAAGTAAGCAGTTAATATTGGCTGATGATTCTAAGAATTCTCACATTATAACTTTATTTGTTCATTAAAATTGCTTTATAAGCACTTTCTTGATACTTATTTGCATTCTACAGTAGATGTTGAGCAATATGAGCCATTAGTGTCTCAGAACATCAAAAGTTTAGTGGTATGAAAAGTTTGGCCAATAAAAGTACACCTAATACATTGGTACAAAACAAAAACCGTGCAACTTACTAAAAAACTAATTACATATTTCAAATCAGCATAAAAGCCTATATATACATCAAAAATTTCATTCTCTCAGGCTGCATGGTACAGCAACTTTTTTTTTTTTTTGAAATCGCATCTTTCCTTAAGATGAAAATTTGCTTAATTTCCAACAAATGGGCAGCTGAATGACAGTCCACTGAATCATTAGAAGAAATACACATTTTGAAATCTGTACAGTTTTTTTATATACTGTATGTTACTGTTATGTCTCTTTGAATGTATATCATGTCCTAGGCAAAACTTAGACCCCAAGAGGGTTCACACAGATGAAGAGCTTTGGAACGTACTGGAAAAAGCTCATCTGAAGGAAATCGTTGCTCTGTATGGTGGTCTGGGTAAGTTCTCTAATTTCTTTGTTTTCTTCGTGTCCTCACATTTTGTGTTTTCCCACCAGATGGCGAAGTTCATGAAGAAGGGTCAAACTTCAGTATTGGCCAAAAACAGGTTAGTAACCAACAAGGCATGCAGCTCTGCTGTGTGTGTGTGTGTGTGTTGGGGGGGGTGCGCGTGCGCGCTACTCACCAGTCGCAGTTATTAACATAGAGTTGCGTAATAGCTGAACCTGTTTCGTTAACATGCCCTAAGACTACCACACAACTAGGCCCTTTCCCTGAGATGCAATGCTCCCTTCTGTATTAGCTAATGGTGTCACTGTATGCACAGAAATCTTTCAATATCATTGTGCCATCTCCGCTATTCTGTACGATCCACAACAGTGCATTTTGATTTCTTTCATGCTTATTCTGTAAGTGTAATAAATCACGGTAATAATTTTTAGTCCTAAATATTTTATAGTGCCCTCAAGTGTACTTTGATCGTTAATCTCGTCTAGGATAATTGTTTGCCTACATTTATTCTACAGTCTATCCAACCACCTTTCCTGTCTGTTCACATTGTACACATCATTTGTTTTTCAAGTGAAGATTGTTAAGGCTCGGACATTTTAGTTACAAAGATGCACACGAAAAAAACCCAGCACCGGCGATTGTACAGGGAGGCAGCCCTCGAAGGTGCCCAAGTCATGCTCACATGTGCCATTTTCCAATAATTGATGATCTCTCTTTTGTGAGATTGGCAGTAATCAATCGTTTCTGATATGGAAATCTGACCTTTTATCAAGGTCACTTGTAATTCCACATTGCCAGATTTCAGAGCTTTTGCCGGGATATAGATTCATTGTTGTCTTTGTTGCAAGTAGCAATTGAAGTGTTGCACTGCTAAGCACGTGAATGAAGATCGAATACCCGTAATGAAAGAAGGAAAACGTTAAGAGGGACTATTGTGGATGCAATTGAAAAAAAGAAAGAAAGAAAGAAGTGATAAGTCAGACACGCACATGCCATGCCAAGTTTTGCTAGCCTCCATTTTCACGATAGAGCAAGAGGCCCCGAATTTTTCCATCCCCAACTCAGCAATCATTTGCTTCTTTCCAAGCTCCCTCATAGCTTGTTTTGTTGAGTTTTAGTATGTGCACAGTACCTAACAAAGTTTCGTGTGTGTGTATTCAAGTGGCTGTGAAGTTATATTCTGTAACCATTTCCGTCATGTCTTTATTTGTTCGTCAGCTGTTTTGCTTTGCCCGAGCTCTGCTGCAGCCCTCGAAGGTTCTCATCCTGGACGAGGCAACCTCGTCCTTAGACGTCAAGTTGGACAACCTTATACAGGAGACTGTACTCAATGAGTGGGCCAACTCAACTGTACTGGCCATAGCTGTAAGTACCTGGTTGCAAGCACTTCAAACTATTGTTCCACAAATGTACCTTTAGCAGTACTGCACATTATTGAAGCGAAGCCTTCTTTTTTTCACAAATATTAGTAGCTTTTTGCATTTTGTCATTGTTTGTGAATAATCTAGTAAGAAACCTAACAGGGCATCACATTATTGTTCATCCTGCATGGTGCATAAGCATTGTTTAGCATTAGACAGAATTGCATAGCATAACATGTACTAAATCTGAACTAGGTGTCACTATTTTTCTAGTAAATATGTATTATAACATGGCTTCACTTGAATCATTGACTTTTATTTTTTTTATGACATGTTCTGACTATATTTTTTCAATCTATATTGTGTTCTAATGTGATAATGTCACAATATTAGCCTTTAAGTTCAAATTCATCATGGCTTCTCGGCAAGCAGCTATGGCTATTTCTGGCAGGGTAGCACATACGACACATTGCTACCACTCAACGTTGTCATTCAAGTGCATTTCATTTAAGACGGTGAAGTGTCTGAAATATTTTAGTCCTTCAGTATTGAAATGTTTGTGTGATTATGCAACTGTGTGCACAACTTATGACCATGCTGTACTCACTCATCTGCTACAGTTTGTGTTAACACACAGATATTGATAGTGTTTTCTGCTTTTTACCATTGTAGCATCGCGTGACCGGTTTGCTGAACTTCGACAAGATCGTCGTTCTCGAAGCTGGTCACATTGTCGAGTCTGGCTCACCGGCGGAGCTGAAGCAGAAGAGAGGAAGCATATTTATGTCTCTCCTGAAGGAAGCTGAGCAGTAGCAGCGTAGAGAAATGATGTGCCATCTCCAAAGCTCGGACAGGAGCATCTCTGAACAGGGCCACATACACACTACACTGTTGAGCAAACACGCACAGATTCAATTTTATCTAAAACAGCACGCCACGCGAGGCACTTTAACTCTACCATCTGCTGTACGTTCCAACTGCACCCTCATTGTTTTGGGAAAATACCTAGTAGAGATACTTCCAAAAGCTTATGACCGAATGGCTTACTGCGGCTGGCAGTGCTTGCTCTAATGTTATATTCAAGCACTGTATCTGTAAGGCACTGTCTGAACTACCTCATGAAAATTGCTCCGACATATTTCAGCCTTTTGTCAGCATGTCTTTTTAGCTGTTCCTTAATGATAATCAATAGATAATGAATCCAAAGAAGGTACAGGAGATGTTATTTGTACTCTTTTAGCTGTGTTTTAGAAATTATGATATAGTAAGTGTGAAGAAATTAAAGCGGCTGAAAAGACAACATGCCGCCAGTTGAGACCGAGCCCGCAACCTTCAAATGACGCTTCCGGTGCTCAACCGATCGAGCTACGGCAGCAGTTGCTTTTCCGTCTTGCCTGTCTGGTATTTTCATGCATGCAAACCTCGGTCTGGTATAGTTGGTGCTGCTTGTGGTTGTGACAGCAAGTGTGGAACATTCTTATTTGCCAGTGGACATCACGTAATCCATTTAGAAGCTGGTACCTGACCAATAAGCCCACGCATACTAGAAGGAATCAAGTCTGCCGTAACGAGACCCCCGGAACGAGTGGGGTTTTAAGAGCTCACTTTTCTTTACAATACACAACGTTAGTAACAACAAGTAACACAACCACAATCGCCAGCTAAGGTGCACTTGGCTGTAGTTGTTCTGCAAAAGTTATGTCTTATTGTCCGTGTTTTAGCCACGATAGTAGCGAGGTTGTAATCCCAGCTAAAATTTCTTGATTAGTGTTGTTGTTCGGAGCGGACAATTTTTTATGTGCATTTCTGCAAATACTGACTGCAGGATTTTAATTTTGACCAAATTGTGTTTTGTATTGTCACATACACTCAAACCTCGATATAACGAATCTGGATATAACGAAAATCGTTTATTACAAAGTAAATGAAAGATAGTCTCGCTATAGATTTAGTGTTAGGAATAAACCTTTATAACGAGTTTTCAGATATAACAAACTTGTTTTCTTGTAAGATTCAAGTTTGTTATAATGATGTCCGAGTGTACAGTTGAGCCCCCTTCAGAAGAGACATGCTCCGGGCAGCAATTCTTGTCTCTTATTAGCAGGGTACCTCGTATGCATATTATTATCAACCCATATTTTACCGTTAGCACACTGGTCTCTCTTATACCCATTGTCTGTAATAGCAGTGTCTCTTATAAATGGGTTCGACGTATATGTCTGATTAAGCCTTATGCTCGTTATAAACATCTTTCTTGGTAACACCGGTAGCCATCGTGCAAATGCTACATCTGTTGTAGTTTCCCTGTTGAAGCACTGAGTTATATGTGCCAAGCACGCTGTGTAACAGCCCTATTCCATACCAGTGCGGGTTCTTTTAACAAGTGTTTATTAAGCATATTTGGTTCCGACTGCCTAAGTGCCATTTGCTTATGTAAGTATGTAATGTGCCATTAACTTACGTACAGCACTTGTTACACTCTCTTCTTGCATCAGCCGAAGGGTTCACCATTTTTCTCTGTCATTGCCCCTTGCCATCGTCCCTATTACTGAGCAGCTTTTAGGATTATTTATTGTTTTTTATGTTGTGTCTTTACTTTTTTACTGTTCTGTGCTGAAGTTCAAAAAAATGGTCATTGCATAGAAGGAGATATTTATTTTACGGACGGAATACTCTATTTTTGCCAATGTCACTTCAACACATGTTCTTGAAGAAGTTATTTAATAAAGATATTTATCAAGTATGCCTTGGACATTTTTCAAGTGATATTTTATAGCGAAAATAAATTTAAGTATGCATGCATACTTTTTGTATGACTATATGTAGGAGCTCACACTACTCTGAAATTCTGTGACCAATGGGAAAAATAAGATGTTTAATGAAAGAAAGAAGGACAGGTTGGCCTGCAAAGCCTGCTACTCTCACAAGTTTCTATTTATTTCACTCTTTTTTTTTTTAACATAACATTTAAACATTCACTTTTTGTTTCAAATTCTATTCAATTTTTTTTTTGTTTCAATGTCTAAGCAGCCCTCCAACTATCATCAGGATAAATAAATCATGAACAATGAATTATTAGGTAGAAGAAGCATTCTGTAAAAGTAAATCTTGCAATTATACAGGCCTCATATTGTAGCAGCTATGCAGTGTGCACAGTTAACCATGTTTCTAATGGTAAGGGCTTATTTATGCCAAAGGACTGCTTGCAAGCATGGACGCAAGAGGTAGGTCAAAACAATTCAAATGCACTTTGTTTTGTCTGGATTTCTCTTTTGGGCACTGGTCAGCATGCTCAGGACTTATTCACGTCAGCGATTTCCGGAGAATGCACAACCAACTTGGTTTCTCTGTTCAAAAGCTTTTCACGGCCACTCGGGGCAACAGGCAGATCATACTTATCAGGTCTTCTCACCATTTTATATATAATTTGAAAAACGAAAACAAAACAATAAGTCAGTGGTATTGAAGCGACCAGCACTCAGATTGCAGGCCGTTCTTCCGGCACAACATTCACTTCAAGGGATAATCGTCACATGCAGTTGACACAGAGTAAATTGAACTTTACAAAAGGTTGCCTATGCAATGTGCCATAAAAGTTCTACTTTGTTTGGTAGATTGTATGACATGTTGTCCACGATATGTTGCCCAGCCCTGCCCGTTGAATTCTGATGTGGGGAACGTTCAGTGGGGGATCTGGAAAGGGGCGGTAGGGGCGATCCCCCTCCCAAAGCCTGTATCAGCCCCCCCGTCCCTCTCATTAGTTGGGGTCGTCCATCTCTTATCACCAATTAGAAGAAATCAATGGGACCACGGGGAGCATTCATTTCCAGTATTTATGCTATGACTGGGTTTTCATGCTAGTAAGAAAAAAAAAAAAAAAAGGCCCGGACAATGAGCTTGCTGCTTTTCGAAATCTCTTTTCAATCAGTTCATTTTAAACAATTAATACACTGTCAATCCACCACATTTGCCTCGAGCCCCACCAACAATCAATCAATCAATCAATCAATCAATCAATCAAACGTTAGTTGCTGTGGCGAAGTTACAACGAATTACCCAGCAAATCGACTCTTAAAACTAATAGGTCAGATTTGCGCAAGGCTCGCGGCTATGTCGTGTCTCCCGCATCTCTGGCAGAGTGTCTATGGAGGCTGCAAAGCGTGAAAACAATGGCCTCCGAGATTCCGTCGCTGTTTGGTGTCGCGTGCGCATAGAGGTATCGTGTAAACGTGCTATTCTTGCAATGCTCGTGTTTACGACAACCGCTACATCAAAACGTGAACGGTATAGCCTCATATTGCGTTAATTAAATGTATATTTAAACCTCTAAAGCATCGCGTGCACATAAAAGTAACATTTGTGTATTTTCGCCTAGCTTCTTGCGAGCGCCACAAATCTCATTCGCAAAATTTTAAAAAGTCTATTACAACAATAATAAAAACTTTACTAAATATTATTTTTAAAAAGATATGTGCTTATTTTATTTTTAGGTTACAAACTTCTTGGTTATCTTTTGTAGCAATATTTGCGTGCGACACCTATCGCCAGAACGACTGGACCACGATCTCGTTCATTCCTGCAGCCTTTTCCACGTTTCTGTGTTGCGGTGTAGAAGACGTTTCGTGTCCCCGTGACTTAAAAGTGAGTAAATCGTCATTAACTACTGGCAGTGTGTGTCCGCGTTGTCGCGCTGATCAAAATGTTGATCCTGAACTGGCAAAAGTACTCACATTCAGTAATTAAGGGCCAAATCGCTTGGGAAATTCCAACAGCCGCTGTGTAAGGCATTAAGCCTAAGCCGAACAACACGTGTAGAAGTGTGCGCGAAGTACGATACGACCGATCTTTATATGAGAAAAGAAAGCCGTGTGTTCGTCTCTTGAGTTTTATTTTCGCTACGTGGGGCAAGATGTTTAGGTTGATTTCTAGCGCCGTTCTAAACTTTGACTTAGTCCTGGAAGCGCGAGATATGGTGTTGGCAAACGCTCGTAAACAGCGCACACCGAATCGCGTGCTTTTCACGGTTTTCAAATTGTCTCTTCCGTTTATGCTATATGTGGTTTGTTTGCCGTTGTGTCAGTTCATATATGGAACAAGGTATGAGGCACTTGTTTAAGGTAAGCGTTAGACAGGTTAAATTTTACTCTCGATTCGTGCAGATTAGGTAATGAATAAATACGGTGCACTGTTACAAGCAGGTCAAAGTAGACTAAACCCTCGTACCACACATGAAAGTAATTTGCCTCATCCTGCACATGGTTACACCTTGCACAGAAGTTACCGTGCACGTGCTTGCACCAGGCGTTCTGAAGTATTTCGTGCTGCCTAATTTTCTATGATAGTAAACTTAAATACTGAAAACAAATTCACCTACTACTCGGCCAATTTCCTGCATTGGGTATGAGCCGTAAAGGAGAAGATCCTGCGCGATTACAAATCGAAGTACGTGTTCTGGCAGTTTTACAAAGCCTTTGAGACTACTTGCGAACGTCGTGTTTATTGCTTCGAGTATGTGCTTTGAATGTAAATCTACCCGGCGCAATGTTGCCATTTCTGTAGCATTGCCCTTCGTGAGCGGCTACTGCTTCTTGTGGGTATTACTGCGGCGCTCGACTGAGGCCGATATAGCCCGTTTGTATTGCTCAGCATGCGGCGATCGAATAGACTAACTTTGAGCTTCGTCGCAGATGCGTTACGTCGCCGCTTACCTCCTGGCCTCCATGGGCGGCAACAAAGACCCATCTGCCGCCGACATCGAAAAGATTCTCGGCAGCGTCGGCATCGAATCCGACAGCGAGCGACTAAAAAAGGTCATCAGCGAGCTGAAGGGAAAGACGGTCGACGAAGTCATTGCAAAGGGTGAGTGAGCTGAGAGTTCTTTATTGTTTATTTTTGAAGCGTTTAGGCTCACCAGTGACATACATGGCGTGCAAAACGTAACAACCCTGCCATATGGCGCTGATGCCGTTTCTACCTAATACAAATTCACGTGGTTAGTTGGCTAGCACATGGAGGCATTAATTGAAAATGGCTTGTGCAGATGAATGAGTTGGCTGTATTTAGTCGAATGTGTTAATCAGGCATGAGCACTCTTGCCGAAAAGAGTTTGAATTCAAATATGTAATAACGGGTAAACTATTTCATGATAACTATTATTGTTGTCAGCGTCAATGTCTAGAGCTTTGCTGGCCGTGTCAGGCCATGTGCTTATACATAATAGCTGTGAGTCCAAAGTACAGCTTGCATAGCAGGCTATGGCACCAGTGCAATCAGACATTTGCTGTAAACAATTTTTATTGAGGCCTGATATACATAACATTTTTCACGCGTGTGGCAGCCCTTTTGTCCATTCCTGTCTGATTTGTCGTGACTTCAGTCGTATGGAAATGACATTGCATCCTGTCGTGTTGCAGTGCATGGCACCCGATGCCATTTCATGTGTCAAATGTAATTTGATACAATTGACGTCAAACCTTCTTGTGGGACAAAGGCTTTGGCTCAGTTTTACTAGTTTCGGCAGATTACTTAGTAGATACACAGCTAGGTTCACTGTGCTAAATGTTCAGAGCAGCCCCAGGGACTCGCTAGATCACAAATGGTTTTCTGAATGAACTTGTGCATTGAAGCAATCGGGCTAAAAGTTATTGCATGGCTGAAAAAAGGGAATTGCCACTTGTGTAAATTTTTAGAAAAAGTATTTCGTAGCAAACGGTCTCATTGACTTAAATGGCAAGTGCGTATGATGCGTCTCTACATTTTACGCAACCTAATTTTCGCTGTGGAAGTTGTGGGGAATATTTAAGCTTGAGAAGAAGAGAAAGCGTTAAACGAGATTGTTGTGTGAGCTAACATTTCAGGTAGGTGGTTAGATACTTTTCTAGATAAAGCTTCCAAAAATTAGCTAGAGGGGACTGGTGCTGCAATCGTTCAGCCACCATGGGAATGATAGGTAGTGTGCAAGTTCGCCTTGTCTTCGTGCTTTCGGCTTCGAATGCTCTCATGGATTTGTTATCCTTGTGTGTTTCCGTGTTTAATTTGGATAAAAGAACGGATCATTGTGGACTTCGCAAACTGATTTGGATTCGTGAGATTAAAAGGTTAATGTGCTTAAGTGTAACTGCTAAGCATTTGCAGATTTTCGTTTTGTGACAAAGTGGCCCCAGGCCACGTGAAGCCAAACGGAGTTGAAAGGACGAAAACTAGGCAGATTTCTGTACTACCCATCGGTTCCCATGGTGGCTGGAGGGCCATACGTTGCACCTTCCATAGGCACTAGCGCCAAGAGTTCCCTCTAGTAAGCATTGCAGGAAACCATATGCTTTTGTATACGTTAGTAGCATAACATGGCAGCATATTTCACTTTGTAATTTTTTAAAGGGTTTCGTTAAAGCCAGTGAAAGAACTGAGCCAGTGACTTGAAATTTGTACTTATAATAGAGTATGATTTAATCGACGTCTATGAACCTCTTTGGGAAGATCAAGCAATTGTTGCTACATGAATTGCTGGTGATAACTCATTGCTGTTGTCTTTTTCTGTGCAGGCAAGGAGAAGCTGGCTACAATGCCCTCTGGTGGTGGTGCAGCTGCTGCTGCGGCGCCCGCACCTGCGGCCGCTGCTGGTGGTGGTGGTGCAGCAGCTCCAAAGGGTGAGTGCCTCATGCGGTCAAACGTACCTGATTGGTGTAGTTGTAATAGCTGCTGGCGAAAAGTCAGGTACATAGCTTGTTTAGCAGACCAGCTCCCTCTCATTTAGAATGTCTGCCCAGTCATGGCGTAGAAACGCTGGTTCAAAAGCTAAATGCGGCTGTGTGTGCGAACAACGGTGCAGGGACAGCAGCATTCTGTGTTCATGCTTGTTGAGTTGTCTATTACTTTCCCTTTACGCTGCCATTGGCAAGACTTATGGTTAGTTTGGCTGGTAGAGTGACCAATCTAAAAAGGCTGAAATGAATTCTTTGCCATCTAAACAGCTTTATTGCTAAGCAATCAGTATGGATTTTTCTGTGGCTTTAGGCCGCAAGTGGGTGGTAGTCAACTTTCTTTTATTAACCCTTCTATCATTTAGTGAAATTCTCCAGAATAGATCTGCAACTCTTGCTTCAGATCAGTGTGGCCTGCAGAGAAAAGTGCCAAGCTTTCTATGGACTTTCTATTGGCATTTGTAACCTATTTGAGGAGTTAATGAGACTATTGTGTTTCTTCTCTTGTAAAATATTAAGTTCAGTAGACTCTCAGTAAACGGAAGTCTGGTGAATGTAACTGCTGGTTAATTAGATTAAGTGCTTCTGACACAATTGTATTGCTCTTGTCTTCTACACCCCTGGTCATCTCACGGTAAACATAACTACTGTATTTACTAGCGTAATTCTCGCACTCGCATAATTCTCGCAACCCCCACATCGCCCAAGAAAAATACGATTTCTTTTTTTCCTGAAGTAATTATCGCACCCCCGAAAACTGCCTCAATAATGTCTGCTTGTTCCAGCCACTGATGATGATAGCGTGCACCATATGGGGCCATCTCTTGAGCATCAAGTGTACTATTGCAGATTTAATCCAAACCAAACTGGCCAGTGCGCGTTGCAGCGTGTTTTGTATGCTGTGTCGGTAATCTTGGCACGTTATGGGGTGATACTGAAGCTACACGGCTGCTTCAAGTTGCAAGTGATAGATCATGCACTAAACGACAGCAACACGGCCGCCGGTAGGCCCTTCGGAGTCTAGAGTTTTGTGTTCGCTACTGGTGACGGCAGCTGAAAGCCACCAAGACGCGTTATGCCTGCCGTGGGCCTAAAATTTAGATTGATGGTAAACTTTATTTCTTCAGAAGGAAACTGCGGACGATTCTGTTAAATAGCCATCAGCCCAATATTGACATCCTACGCTTACCCTTTGAGGGCTCTTGTTGAACGACGAACACTACCGTTATGCCTGCAACGCCCACAAGCTTTGCTCATGGTATTCTAATTCTCGACTATTTGCTTGCACTTTTTGTGTCTCAAATAAATCTTGCCTTGTGTTGAACCTCTGCTTTTATTGTTGAGGTAAGTTTTAATTAGTACTTCTCAAAGCTTGCTGTTAGTTGCTGGTCTGAGAATCCCAATTTGCAGCCACTTCGTTTTCTTTTTCGCTCTGTACGTTTTCGTGGAAAGTTTTCCCCGAGTAATTCTCGCACCCCCCAACTTTGCATCAGTTTTCCGTCAAAAAAAGTGCAAGGATTATGCGAGTAAATACGGTACTCTTGTTGGACAGAACATATTTCCTTAGTCTTTTCATGTTCAGAATAATAAGAGTACTCTACAGTTGAACCCTTTCATAAGAGATGTGCACCAGGGAGCAATTCTTGTCTTTCATGTCAGGCGTCTTGCAGGGTACCTTGTATGCGTTTCAATATCAACCCCTATTTCATTGTTGGCACATGCCTTATAAAGGGGCTCGGCTGTAGATAAGATACAGCTACAAAGTGAACATTTTGATGGCTTTGCATTTTGCTAAATCTTAACTGCCTAGCAGTTAGTTGTGCAGCAAAGCTGTTAACACATGCTTAGACTTGTATTTCACTGTCTATGCCCTTAATTTTCAAATTTGTAATGGTGGCACCTACCTTAAACCTTGTTTTGTTTGTTTTTTGCAGAAGCAGCCAAGAAAGAGGAAAAGAAGGAAGAGTCCGAGGAGGATGACGACATGGGTTTCGGCCTGTTCGACTGAGGTCGCAACACTGACACAAGCCATTTTCATTGTAAATGAAGGTCATGGTTGCTTTGTTGTACATTTGTCTATTCTTTCATGTGTGGGTGTCGGGTTGCATCGTATCAGCAGCCAGTGTTGTGTATTTCACAACAGTGACAACTTGCCGCAACCAAAATGTTTTAGAGGAATGGAAAGTTGTTGGCAGTGATTTATCGGGTTGAGTTGTATTATCAAGCATAAGACCCAGGTTATTAGCTTATTATTCTCTACCAGGCAAATATATTACACTGTGTTTGTAACATTTATGGTTGGCTGTTTGAAATATGCCATGCGCAATAATTATATTTTTTCTAATATATGCCGACCTTGTTTTCCCTAAAATGTTGCTCATAATCTCCTATAAACCTACCGTATTTACTCGTGTATTGAACCTACTCACATAATGAACCCACCTTGGTTCTTAAAAAAAAACAATGGATCTACCATAATTACTCGAATCTAACGCGCACCTTTTTTCTGGCTAAGCGAGTTCATAAATCGCATGCGCGTTGAAATAGAGTGCGAAAAAAAATGGATACGGTCATTCCATTTCCAAAATGGCCGCCCCCTACGTGTTTCGGCATGGCGCGTCGGCCATTTCTGCCTATGTCTTTTCCATGTGCGGCACTTCGTACGTGTGCTGAGGAGTTCGTCATCTTGTAGTTAATTAGCATCGACGGCATGGAAGGGCTGACTCCAAAAACTCGACGAGTGCACCACGATGCTGCTTTTTAAAGAAAAGTCCTCTCGTGTGCCGAAACAGACGAAAATCGGGCCGCATCGCGGTCGTTCGGAGTTCCCGAAACGTGCGTGTGGGACTGGCGGAAACAAAAGCAGAAAATTGTCAGACTCACGCAAAGGCTTCAGTGGACCACAGCAGGGCCGGTTTCCGCGAATTGAAAAGCTGCTCGCCGAGTATGTGCTTGAGCAGCGAGCGGCCCGTGACGAACTACTCTAAGTGCGGGCTATGCAGTTAGCTTTAGAAAAAGGGCTAATGCGGAGCCAGCGCCAGTTCAAAGCGAGCAGGTGCTGGCTAACTATCTTTATGAAGAGGAAAGGCTTTTCCCTCCGAAAGCGAATGGGCATGCGCCAAAACTTGCCGGGGGAGTACAAAGAAAAGCTTCACAGTTTTCAGAGGTTCGTCCTAAACTTGCGGCACAACAACGGCTACCTGCTTGGGCAAATAGGGAATGCCAATCAGACGCCGCTTTACTTCGACATGCCCGGCACCACAACTGTCGAGAAGAAGGGGGCGAAGCAAGTTCGCATGCTGACATCGGGCCACGGTAAAACAAGAGTGATGGCAATGCTCCGTTGTACGTCAGATAGGCACAAGCTTCTCCCGTACCTCATATTTAAACGAAAGACGCTCCCGAAAGGAGTCGTTTTCTTGAGTAGTGTGATCGTGCGGGCCAACGAGAAAAATGGGAGCGCATTGCAATCGATGTCTTACTTTTTTTTTCGTCGGGAAAACCGAGGGCGCGGTAGGATCGAGTAAATACGGTATTCCTTTTATTTCGGTATGATAGCCAATGCCGTCGACGATCAAAACAACAGTAAAATCATGCCATTAGATCACTAACAACACAATTAAAGTCAAAACAGAGTTTTGCAACCATGCGAGCGCGTACGACGTCAATCAAAATGTGAAGGTAATGCCTTTTAAAGGGGTCCTGCAACACTTTTTGGGCATGGTCAGAGAACGCTACTGATAGGTAGTAGAGGCTCCTGACAACACGCGAGCCAAATATAGCGCAGCACGCGGCCTGGAATTCACAATAAATTATCAGTCAGCTAAAAATTGCTTTTTCTTCTCTCAAGAAATCGTGCAATATGCCCAAAAATCACACTTAGTAATCCCATCTATCAGCCATCGGCTGATTTGAACATAGCGCGCTTGCTCGTTACAGAGATTGGCATAGGAGGCCGCTACTTGTGCGTGATCACACTTAAAAAGCCGTGTGTTTGAAAGAAAAAGTGGTCAATGTCACAAGGCGCGCTTGTCGTTTTCTTGTCGCCCTGCAATTGCAGCACGCAACAAACCTTTGTAACTCCACTTGCACTGGACGGATCGTTAACATTTTTTCGGTGTTGAATTTGTGAGGCAATAAGCTCTTCCAGTGAATTCATTCCATGGTTATTTGAAAAAGTGTTTCAGGGCCCCTTGAAGGTCTTAGTCTTTTTTTATCTAGGGACCTTAGCACCTTTTGCGGCACATCACCATCTGTCGAATGCAGGAGAAACCTCTTTGCATATAGCACCACGAAAGCACACCGGCACAAAAACAAATTGCGTGAATCCGAAATGGCGGGCGCGTGGCGTAGAAACGCGCAGAGCGCCCGCCATCTTGTAGGCAACCACATTCACCTTTCCGACGGCGCGTCGTGCACTTGCAAAGTTTACCGCAACTTTTGTGCGCCGCCACCGGATAGTGCGTTTTATTGCGATAGCAATTAAATACACAGTCTCTGCTGGTTTTTACCGCTGTCATCATGCACCATAATTGTGCACTTATCTATATTTAGGGAAACTCAAGAAAAAAAAGACCCCCCACTCTCGGCTGCCATTACCCAAACTTCTGCAGCACGTTGTGGTGTTGGAGAGTTGAGCGTCGCATTGAACTTTTATGCGACCAAAACTAGCTCTTCTCACATTTATGGCTTCGTGCATCCGAAGGCGTTGTTGGCGGCAGTTGTAGATGCCGAGAACAGCATCTCAAAAGTTTGCTGTGTGAAAGCTGACCGTTAGTCTTCATGCTGCCTCCTATTCCTTCTCGTATTTTTTCTCTCTTCCGTTCTGCTAGTGAAGAAATGTCTGGAAAGCTCAGGACCTTGCTTGCAACATTTGAAATCTGCATGTGGTGCTCGCCGCAATCTACGATAACTTCGTCGCAAGGGCACTGCAGCGGGGCACACGCGAGCGTGCACCTATCACATGCTTTAGAATGCCTGTTTTTAAAATTTTTTTCGCTTCGTATGCACCATATTTTTACCATGACCATGTCTGAAATGTTCGTTGTGAAAGTAGGAGGCTTTGAAAAATGTGCGCTACATGTGGATTTAGTTTCAAAAAGGTAGCATAGGAAAATCGTAAGGCCATCGAAATATGGTCAATAAAACCTCTACGTTGTTATATCTGGGATCGTTATAAGTGGGTGGACTGTAATCGACACACTTGCAGTCTGTTTACGATCTGTGTGCATTTCGTGGCCCCAGCTCGAGCGTATGAATTAAGCTGCAGACCCGACAGGTAGGAATTGTCCCCAGCATCTAGTTAAAGCATTATCGCCATGTATTGAGAATGAGTGTTACTGAAATCGCTCTTGTCGTTTGTCTGAATAACTTCTCGGGCACATTTGTTATAGGCGAAAATTTACCGTAACGATTCGTGGCTATGTATTTTTACACCACACATTTGCATATCGTATCATAAAGCTTGCTGAACTGGGTCTATTCTTGCATTAGTTTGTGCACATGTGTGAAATATCATAGCAAGGGCAATGACTTTTCGCAAATGAGCTACATTCCCGCCGTTAATATACCTCATGTTCTGACTAGGTTCTCAAAGCTAGAGCTACACGTCACCAAGAATCATATGTTCATTTCAGAGTTCCTACTGCCACTGCAACTTCCTCTGTTGCAGCCGCAGCTTGCAAACACGTGGGAGGCGTCCTGAGGCGTCGTGCTCGGAGGCAGCTTTTGCACCTGCTGCGCCAGTTGTCACATAATCATAGAGGGGGGTAGCGCGCTTTTGGCTGGTATGGCTGGGCAGACCCTACGTGCCACGACATCGCTACAAGAAACCTGCATATACGACAGTCTTTACCGCTGTTCTCTAACATGGAGTAGATCTCTACCATAAATTCTGGAATAAGGATTGCACCTGCTCTCTTTTCAGACTAAGTAATTTAGGGTGAAAAATGTTATTTAGCACACCGCGTTTTCAAGATCTCCCAACAAATGCAGCTGCTCCGCCATGTTTGCACTAAAACCTGAGATTTCCCTACATAGGCTGTGAAGTCGCTAGCCGTGCTGCCTGCTGGTGCTCAGATGCACTGGCCTGGGGCCTCACTCTCTGTTTGTTGCTCAATGAGACGCCACTGCTCGCATTTGTTTTTGCGTGGTCGGGGCGTCACAATGGCAGGGCTACACAGTTGACATCAAGTGCCAAATAATACTTTTTGCCGAGAACTTCAGCAATTGTGCCGCTGAGCATCAGTTCAGAGCACGATGTATAGAAGAATTGATTGGGCGTTGGTGGCAGCAGCAGGACCGACTGTTTGCATGCAATGGCATCAAGCTTTTCGTCGCTTGGCAACCAGCAGGCATGACACTCTTGAAGAATAACTGGGGCTCCTTGTGAAAAATGAGCGTGACAAAGGGCTTTCAGTTACCTGTGAAGATAGACGAATGCCCAGAGGCTGGCACGAGACTAGATTGGCTGGTCAACTCTTGAAGGGGCCAACAATTGACCAGAAGCAATGAAAAGATCATTAAGTATAGTCACAGATTTCAGCATTCTTCTTGCATTGTAAGATTTATATAATTAAATCTCACCTAATAGCAACAAAAACCATCGTGTGTTGCAGCCTAGTGGAAAAGAGTTGAAGCTGGATTATGAAATATGTAGTTGATCACTTCACTGTACGTAGTTGCGTAGTCTGATGCTGTCATGAGCGCCATTCCTCAAATTTAGAGCATGCATATTATTGAGCCCCGCTCAATTCTGCACGGCTTACGACGTAAAAGGAGTTGCACAGTGAGAAGCACACGGAGCGTACATGCGCATTAAACCACTCCACTCCCGCTCACTGTTTGGACCATGTCAGTATACAACTTCATATTCGCTTCAGATAGAAAAATTCTGATTACAAATGGTTTGCAATGTTTTCGAGTTTACCATTCCGGGATTAGAGACGGACTGGTAAGCTTTCCATTCCGCTAAAAAAAAAAAAATGGCTGCGTAAAAATTGGTTGTCGGTCCCATTAAGGCAAGTATGAACAGGGTTCATTAGTTATGCATTAGAATGGACTGTCTCTCCATGGTAAAACAACCATCTGTAGGTGTTTGCCGGCACTGTATGAGGAACAGCTGATGGTGTTCCAGCATTGCGTTAGCTCCACTGTTAGAAATACTACATTCTCAGTCAGATAGGAAACCCTGTTCTACTTTGACATGCCCACTTGCACAACATTCACAACCAAAGGATGTGTGCCTGTTGACATGTCATAAGCACAGGGTTCACCTTGATGCTGTACTGCATAGGACGAAACTGCTGCCATACATAGTATTTTGCCGCAAAGCCTTACTGAAGAATGAGAGTTCCCCAAGAATAATAATCCACGCTAATGAGAAGCGGTTAGTGAAAAACAAGGCGACAGTCAAAGTGGTTTGTTTGAAACATCCATGGGCAGACTAGCAGCTGCCAAATATGCTGGCCCTATATTCATTAAAGGGCCAACACAGGCTTGGTCGTCGTACCTGGCGGTATAGGCACCCGGCAATGCAGTTTATGAGATTTGATGGTAGTGCCAAAACACGGCTTAGTGAATAGGCGCAGCAAAACAATCTTCCAATGCCTAGCCTAGTGAGTAGACGCAGCAAAACCGGACTTGCACGTTAATATTATTTTCTTTTTGAGTTGTGTGTAGGAGGTCATGGCTGATTATGTAAGCGCCCAGGAAGCGTTCTTTGAAAATGTGCCAAAAAGGACACTGACACTTAAGCGTTTTAATGTTTTCAGCGAGAGTTCCATTTTCTTGGTATCCCTGGTGGTCGGTACCAACAATGCTGAGGCGGCCCAAAAAGCTTCGTCGTGCCCTCAGGTCCACTGTCGGGTGCGTATACACCAGAGCACAGCGAGCTCAATGCTTGCTGCCATATTGAAAAGCACGTGGTGCCATCTGTTGCAAGCGTAGCGAAGCAACATCCTCAACTGCCACACGAGCAGACGGTCTGCTGATCAAACGTGAAACTTCACAACCCGAGTGCGGCTGTAAGCAGGCTTTGCGCTGTTCCTGTGCTGAAAGTTTGCGCTGATTGCGTGTGAAACGTCGAGGAGACCTTTCTCAACAGTCCGGAATGTCTGCAGCACGTGCATTGTAGACTGCTGAAGCAACTTCATCAGGTATGTATGATCCGACTGAAAGAAACGCGAACAGCGTTAACTGCGGCGTGCCTTGGCTGTGACAAGGCAGAATTTGCACTGTAAGCCGGCGTCAATGTAGCGCTAGAATCTGGCTCCAACTAGAGTTACTGTATATGCTACCTTTAGGTAGCATAATACAGTATAACTGTATACTGTATAACTGTATACAGTATACTGTATACTGTATATAACAGTATACTGTATAACTGTATACAGTTACTATAAAGGTAGCACATACAGTAACTCTAGCTCCAACTTACGCTCATGCATCGCATGTGTATCGATTGCCAGTCCTGCCGGGCACTCGGAACACACACGTGGCACAAAAGTGCCAGCCAGAACAAGATTTTAAAATGCTACGGTGACGCCGGCCAAAAGCCCGTGTAGATTCACCTTGTGGCGGTCAAGGCATGTCGCAGTTCGACCAAGTCGAAGCCACGATTTCCGCGCCGTTCATGTCTCTTTGCGTTGTAGTAAGCATGCGCGGCGCGTGCATCCACGCGTGAGTATATTCTATTATTGACATGTGGCCTGCGAAAGAGTACGACAATAGTTTAGTGCCGCAACTACATACTGCACGCAAATCGCTGCTGTAAAGTGGGACAGCTGGAGTCGCGCGAACAAACGCAATAGTTATACTTACTCGTATACTTCAGCGAGCTCGTAGTTTTTTCTGCTGATTGTGATTACATCATATCGGGCGGCGAAGCTCAGCGTTTTTAGTTGTGGACGGAAATCTGTGCAATCGCAAAACACCGCACCGGCACGATTCACGCGATGCGCTGTGAACTTCACAGGCAGTGCTCAGCAATCTCTTCCTCTTGCGCTGGTTGTCGTCGCATAAGATGACAGCGCAGTGGTACCCAGATGACATTTTATAAGCGGGCGCAGCGTGAACAGGCGATTTTTTTTTTTGCATTTTAAACTCCCAGAGTCACTGTATGCCATGCTAGTGAGGCGCGCCTTGGCAGTTGCAAACAAATTATGGCGTCTCTGGGAGCGAGGGTATACCGCCAAAGGCGCCTGGGTGCGAGATAGGCGTGCTCTCGTCTATAGCCACTTCGACGCAGCCATGAACAAGCCCTTTATGGACCAGGTGGCAATGAATTGCTCGTGACGGAGGATGCCGCAATGACACCGATGGGATGCTGCAAGGAGGCTTCCTCCTGCGAAGTCTCGACGTGGGAAAAGGACAGATCGAAGGACTTGCCGGCGGAAGTTATCGTGAGTGGATTTAAAAAGTGCTGCATTGCCAAGGTGCTCGATGGCAGCGAGGACGACATCATTTGGGACGCTGCGGATTTCGGAAAGAATCCGACGAGGACAAGTTTCCTTGCACATATGACGAAGCTGCCGCTCCGGGTAGTGACTAAGGTGTTAAGTTATTGTAAATAAAGGTGCCCTATGTTTAAATTTTTTCCGCTTCTAAGAAAACATCAGTCGACCAATATTAGACAAAATTATTTCTCGTTGAGCACTATATTTGGGGGTCAACCTTTATTTGTGCCTGACGTATTTTCAATTAAATACGGTAATTACCTTGTACCTCCGGAACTTCATACATTTTTGTTCACATGCATCACGTTTTCCATTTTTTTATTGTTCTAATGGGGCATCTTTTTGACTAAAAGTACCTACCCTATTGGAAAAAAACGAATGGTGGGCATGGTGGAAACCACCACCCACCATTATAGTGGATTAATGTAGTGGGTGAATGGTGGGAAACGCCCACCATGGCGCATGGTGGGTATGGTGGGTGCTGCAGTGCCGGCAACACTTGAGCGCGAAATGACGTCAGAATCACCGTGACGAGCTGCCAGAAAAAATAAAAAAGAATTCTATAAAAACGGTATAAAAAAACACCCGTCCCGTAAAAAAAAAAAACCACGGCGCCACGGAGGATCGAACTTGCAACCTGCGGATTCCCATGCGAAAACGCTAACCACTGCGCCACACCAACATGACGTTGATCGCGTGTTAAAGACTTAGTTGCCATACAAACTTAAGGTTCAACTTAGTTATGTTTGTCGTGTACACAACATAGACAAGATCTACACCTGCTACTAAATATTGCACATTTATTAAACACAAGCAACTGCGGCCTGTAACGATCGCCACTATGTTAATGGCACTAGTGCTATTTTTTCTTTTACAATTCACAACTTCAAGAAAAAAAACCAAGTGGACTGGGGAGCAGCAACAGTTTACCGGCGGGGTCTGCCAAGTTTAATATCCGTTTCGCGCTCGTTCTAAAGGGCGACATCTACTCACGCTTTATGACGCTTCTAGGCTCATTCCATAGATACGCCCGCCTAATTTATTTGATTGAGTATTTGGATGCTTTTCGCGCAATGTAGAGGGCGGTCGCGCCAGCGCAATGCTGTAGCTCTTTCGCTAAAGCAACAACTACATAACGGCTTGGCCAAAACGAATGCAGTGTGCCAGAAACATTACGCTATCATATTGGTTCACCAAGCACACGAATTGCACGTCTGAGTTCTCGTACAAAAGCTAGAGAAGTGCTGGCGATAGTGACTGGCGGCTGTCGGTGAGAAGACACTTAATTACGTTCTCTGGGAGTGCTTTAATCGCATCGTATCGATGTTTGTTGCTTCTTGAGCGGACACCATACACAATGAAAAATGCTTCATTTAGGTTAATTGATGCCATATGGCTGCGCTGTATTGTCATACTTAATCGTCGTAATCATGTATTCTGAAACCCGGAAGCACGGATAACACAATTGTACGGGCTCGGTCAGTAGGCCTAACCTTTGGTGGAAATCATGGTGGTAGAACATGTAGTGTACAGATCCCAGCTTTGTACACTATATAAATTGCACGCCATTATAAGCCCACCCATCATCTGCTTACTGCTTCCTAGCATTATCACGATGGTGGGCAGAGCTTCTCAGCTTGGTACACCATGTGGCCCACCATCACAAGCAGCACCCATCATCTGTTTAGTGCTTCCCAGCATTATCGCAATGGTGGGAAGAGTTTCTCAACTTGGTACACCATGTACCCACCATAATAAGCACCACCCACCATATACTTAGGGCTTCCCAGCATTATCGCAATGGTGGGCAGAGTGTCCCATTATTGCCCACTATCTAGCCTCTGCTTTCCACCATCATTTGCACTTTACCCATCATCTGTACACCATATCACCCAGTATGTGCCAGCATAACCACCATATTTTCCACTACGTCCCACCATAGCCATCATAATTTCCACCATGCCCACTATTATTTCCACCATGCCCACTATTATTTCCACTACTCCCACCATGTTTTCCAGTATCCACCATGGCAATTTTTCCGATAGGGTAGTAATTGTGATTTCATCCAAAATTACCTAATTTTGTGTGCAGAAATGGTGGTGAAATTACACTAATTTGGAATTCTGATCTCTTGCATATTCCTTTTTTTTCTCTTTTTTTCTTTGTGTGCTTGCACTGCTTCATTTCGCAACATACTCGGCATGACTACGCCAAACATCAAACGTGCTCCACATGCGCTTCAAGCTGTAAAGAACCAGCCACTCTTTTAATTTATTGCGGCCTGTACTACATCAGAGAATTTTAAAGCTCATTAAAAGAGGCTAGCTGTTGGGGAGAGAGTTGCATAGGTGTAAATACCCGAGGGGTGAAAGGAGGGCTAAAGTAAAACAATATGGACATCTGCATATGCTGTCCGTGGAAGTGTCCTCTCAATTCAGGCAATTTAGGTCTGCCTTTATCAAGTCCGATTGGCTTCCCTGGATATTCTTGATATTTAGTGTTCATTTGTTGCAATAGGGGTCTTGATTCTAGAGTTTCTCTGTTGGAGACCTCAAAAGTATCGAGTGTTCTCCGCCTTTTTCTTAACTTTCTTAACTTGTGCTATAATATTTGTAAATACGATTGAAATGCGACATAAAGTAGTTCTGAACACACACCCCATGGTTGGGGAGGAAACTGAACTGCTCAAAATCTTGCAGTCGTGCTCAGCAATGACTGTTCGCTAGTGGATCACGAAGTTGCCTTAAAGTCTGTGTGTTTCTTGAAGTGAACACATCATCCTGTGTCATCTGCTACACCGCAGATGGAACACCAATATCAATGTGCGAGAACAAACGGGGTCTAGAGGCACCGTAACTAGCGTGCACCGGCTACGAAAAGGGAGCAGCTTGAGTGTTTACAGAAGTTTGCACGCGTGTTTACTACACATTATGCATGTTAAAATGAATGAAACAACACACGTCTATAGTGCGTGTGCCGAGGCAGCTTCTGTGTTACCTTTCCTTGGTGTTACCTAAAAACACGTTCGGAGAACACAGCATATCCGCGGAGTGAATGATGATGAGTGGGCGAAGCTCAGGAGGGTCATTGGTAAAACCGTGAATCTTGCCCCCGTCTGTCTGTCTCCTACTCATTGGAGTGGAGCGAGCTCCACAGTGCCACCTCGTGAGCACTCCGAGAGCAAGGGGTGGCTACGACGGCGGACAAGCCTCCGCCTCATGGAGCTTAGCCCCTAAACCTCGCCGGGTCTCTTATAGGGCCTCAGTCGACGCGATGATGATAGCCATCTTTCTTCTATGTCGATGTACTGAACCTCCTGTGTACCTCTTGTGCCCGCCCTCGAAAGCTTTCTGCAATTCACGCACTTTTTTTAGTGCCTACACGATTGAAGGCTTTGGAAGCTTTCTGAACCTCGCCTGGTGTGGCACTGCCTCTGTGATCGGCCCGGCCCAACTTTGACCAAGTGATGTTATGCGATGACATCTTGTTATGCGACGTCACAAATTATGACATCTTTGACCTTATAACTTGGCGATTTTTGTGATCACTCATATAGATGCTGCCGGCGTAAAAAGCCGGTCATTTTTCGCGTTTGATGAGACGTCTAAGACTTTCGGCTTTAAAAAGACACTAAAGGCTACTATTAAGTCGACGTTGATTGCTGAAATAGCGGCCTAGAAGCCTCGTAGTGTTACTTTTATGCGAAGGAAGGCCTTATTTCGAAATGAAATCACGTTTTAGTGATCGTCATCGGGTTAGCGCACTTCAAGTTACCCGCTTCAAGAAACGGACCGCCTAACTGTGCACAACATTGCCCGGCTTTAATGTGCGGCCGCCGACACTAGTAGCAGCAGAACAAAGGCAGCGAAGCCACAGCAGCAACAACGGCCCCTGATCAATTTTCTGTCATTGGCTCCGAGACGGCAGACGTGTTTTAGTTCAACTGGACCCCGCTAGATGGCATGACCTGTCCAGTTTACCCACGTGAAATTTGAGTTTTCGAACCACTTGCGCCATGCTTCACAGTAACCTCCGGTGATTCTTTTTCCATGAAACAAGCCGCATTTTATTGCGTCTCTTGGTGCACAGAAGGTTCTTTATTTTGTGCAGCTATAGCAATTACTAGTGATTAATTGTAGGTGGTTCGTCTGATGTCATCAGAATGAATTTGAGAATGTCCAACTGCGGCGCATGTACTCTTGTGCATTTACCTTAATTTCTCGGTAAGTAGGGAACCACTGTTGATAATATTGTCGTTTTAGCTGTTGTCATACATTGAGCTTTCACTCTGACGTAAATTGTTATTTGACTTAAGTGTCCCTTTATTTTATTTTTATTAATTCCTAGTTGCATCTGGCTGCACATATTCTCTAGCCCGTTCTACCATTGCTTGAAGAGAGTTGTAGATGATCCCCACGCATGGTTGTTCTGCATGCGGTTGAAGTGCGAAAGAGTTTCTTCTGGGAAAGTTGTAGATCCGATGGTCCTTCAATTTCAGCTGCGGGGATTCCCCTGTGAGCATATTATATTATATTATTATAGACGCGCAAGATGACAATCGAGAGTGATTTCCGTCTTGTACGTTTTTCTCGATTTTCAATTGGGGCATCAAGTCTTCCGTTAAAAAGACGGACAACCAATTTTTATTGTAATTGTATATTCAGCAGCGTGAAAACTTTACCTATGAGTGTGTCTAATCACGCAATAACAACGTGAAAGGCACCATGAAACAATTATAAAATGTTTTTCTGGCATCTGTGAAGCTGTAAAAATACTTTGGAAGTTCGTCCTTCCAGATTTCGTCGTGGCTGTGCTGCGCGTTCCGTGCAGGCCTGGCGTCATTGTTATTATAATAATAATAATTATTATTATTATTATTATTATTTTCATTATTATTATTATTTCCACGTGGTTTGTTGGGGTGCGGCGTTATATGCTATGAAATACGGCGTCGATGTTAATAGCGCTTCCAAATTTTCAAACGCAGCTTTGCGCACTCATTTAGCACCGGAAAGCACCTAGTTAGCATAGGCCCTTATGTCAACCTCGTTTCTCAATGCCGTACCGCTCGCTATCCTAGATTCATGAGGGAGATATCCTTTTAGTGAGGAAGAACCAACCTTTGGGGTGTTTTGCACTTTCCGATGTTCGATATTTCGAGTGTTCCTGCTTTCTATTTAATATTTACTTGGGACTGACTGTATTTTGCATTATCAGGAGAAGGTCTGGTCGCTTAAACCATTGGTATTTTTTTATTACTCACTTTCAATTTTTGCACACACAAAAAAACTGAAGTAGCTACTTACGATTTGTGAAAAGGGCGTTTGCAAAACTTAAATGCAAGCTGTAGGGATCGATATGTGAATTCAGTCAGCCATTACGAAATTTCTATGTCTGGTGCTAAGTCACGAGTCTGTAAGCTCCTTTCGTTAATTATCTAAATGATCAATTCTCGGAAATAGTTGTGGAACAAGGCTCTCTCTCCTAAACAAAAGAGCCCGTAAAATTTTATTGTTTCTTGAATGCAGTGTTAACTTAAAATAGCTTCAGGGCTGTAAAAAAATGGAGCACGTTTCAAGCAGTTCCCGCGGATTTAAGCAACCAAGTCAGAGACTCAAAATTGCCGGAGCATAACTTCCCATTTAAATCCACAATGGCGTAAGCGACGATTCTGTTGCATTGCATCGCTACTGCATTGTTTGGCGCTCGCATTCTGATGGCAGCAGTCAAACGAATACAGAGCCCACTGTCGCGACCCGTTATCTTCTTTTAATCCTCGTTTTGTGCACTGCTCCGAATGCCGTCGTTCGACGAAAGCCAATGCCACACGCTGCGAAGTCTGTCGAACGCCGAGTCGACCTCAGCAACAGGGGGCGTAGGTGGCGTATGATCCACTTGCTCCGGCGTCGGGCTACCGGCGTCGCTGGATATCTCCTCCGCAGTGCGGTAACTGCCGCTCGAAGAGGCCACACCTTCACTCTCTTGGCTGCCGCGTGATGTCGATCTTGATTTTCTACGTATCCTCTTGGCCTGCCGGGATAGACGACTGGAGACGAACTCTGCGCGGGCCCTCTGTCTCTTGGTGGTCGTGGGAGCCTTCGACGCAATGACTTCTCGCTTTGACGACGTCTTGGCGAAAATCTTCCTCCTGTCTCTTTTACGCTGTTCCGCGTCTTCCAGGTGACCTATAGCTCGTTGGGCATGATATTCCTGTTTCGTTTGTGCCTTCTCCATGACCTCGTCTTCTTCCACAGTCTTGAGTTTTTTTGCCTGCTGAGCAACTCTCCTAGACTTGCCGGTCGCGCTGCGTTTCTTGAAAGTCTGCTGGCAACGTGACGGGCCTGCTAACGAGTCGTCCTCGATGACCGGCCTGCTGTTGCTCGCCTTGCGTTCGTCCACTCGCGGGACTTCGGCTCTCTTCGCGGCGAGTCTTGCCGACCTCCGGCAGACAGTCGATGGTTCGCCAGACATGTCCAAACTGAACGAGTGACGGTACGAAACCTGGAGAAGTAGGCCTAACGTAACACCACTCGTTTCAGTGTTGCTTCTCTTGTGCGACTGTGTTACTGCCCCTGTCTTCGCCGGCGAGTTTTCGTCGGGACCGATGGAGTTAGGACCTCGCACAACACACGGTGCCGTCGTCCATTAGAAGGCCATTCCAACCGCCTTCTGCGATGCTGGAATGACTGCAATTACCGCTCCTTGTTTCTTGGTCCTGTGCGATGGCGCCAACCCACTACGGAGCATTGCTTGTTTTCTTGATTGTTTGTACCTACATGCTTTGGCTCGTGCCCACTACGGGGGATAGGCCATTAATCCGGCAGTAAATAACTTCATATAATTAAAAACAAAACGCCAGCCACTTTTTACTTGCAGACGTTTCACAAGCCATAGAAAAGAAAAAAAAATATTTTGAAATTTTATACATAAAATTAAAAACTGCTTTCATTCTGAAAATATCCTTTCCCTTGGTGCTTCTTTGGGCCACAGCAACAGGAACGTCAGCATAGCCTGCTGCAAATGTCTTAAGACACAATCAGAATTACTTGTTAGGTAGTTCCTAATCAATATCTGATACGTTTGACTTCTCATTATTTATGCATTTGAATCAACAGTTTTGTCTTACTTTATCCGTACGTAAGCTTAACACACTTAAAGGGGCCCTGCAACACTTTTTGAGCATGGTCAGAAAACGATGCCGATCGGTAGTAGAGGCTCCCGACAACACGCGAGCCAATTGTTATAGCGCAGCACGCGCCCTGGAATTCACAATAAATTATCAAGGTCAGCTAAAAATTGCTTTCTCTTCCCTCAACAAATGACGGAAAACGCTCAAAAATCACACGTAGATTGCCCATATATCAGCCATTGGCTGATTTGAACATGGCGCGCTTGGTTGCTACAGAGATCGCCGCGAGAGGCCGTCACCCGTCCACGCGTGCGCGCGCGATCGCACTGGAAAAGTCGCGTATTCGACGAAAAAAAAAAAAGATGCTCAAGGTCACGAGACGCGCGTTACGTTTTTTGTTTGCCCCCTCCCATCCCTCCCTGCTTAGCTTCCAGCGCTTTCGTCGGGACGATAGAAGAAAGCATGCGATTGCAGCGTGTGACAAATCTTTGTAACTACGCTCATACTGGACGGATTCTTAAAATTTTTGCGGCGTTGAATTTGTGAGGCAGCCCCGCCGCGGTGGCCTAGTGGCTAAGGTACACGGCTGCTGACCCGCAGGTCGCGGGATCAAATCCCGGCGGCGGCGGCTGCATTTCCGATGGAGGCGGAAATGTTGTAGGCCCATGTGCTCAGATTGGGGTGCACGTTAAAGAACCCCAGGTGGTCGAAATTTCCGGAGCCCGCCACTACGGCGTCTCTCATAATCATATGGTGGTTTTGGGACGTTAAACACCACATATTAATCAATTTGTGAAGCAATACGCTTTTCCAGTGAAATATTTCCATGGTTACTCAAAAAAGTGTTTCAGGGCCCCTTAAATTTTTCTGTATTTTTTAGATGACGGACCATTGGTCGAGAATTGGGCGTGACTTTAGTTGCTAGCCTAGCCAGTCGCTGTTATCCGCAACAATTACACATACAGACTACGGGAAGTTAGAAAATTGATTGTGTGATGTTGTGATAGCCTCTGGTGCCCGTACTTTAGCATTCGGACAAGACAAAAGAAATAAAGGCAGGTTATTGCGAATTGTAGGCTGGTTTACGTCCAAAAGCTATTCGGGCTACGTGATACACAGTGGATAGGTATCAACTCGTTTAAACCACTAGACTACTCAACAAAGCGCCAAAATAACCACGTTTGGAAACTGATGTCTCAACAAGAAAGAATATGTGCGTTTGAGTTGTCAACGCGAGACGCAATCAAATGGGCTAAAAGCAAAGAAAAAGAATCTTTCACATACGAATATCATTGTTTCCATCAATTTCATTGTTAGTCACATTGTCGTATTTCTTTTTTTCTTCGCTGCTTGTTGCTTTTGAATACACTATTTACTATTGTTTTTTTTTCTGAAGGAATGAATAAGAAAGCCATCTCCCTGCTTTGCTTCAATTCGTTCAAGAGTTGCACATCGTGCGCAAGGACGAATTATCTCTCAAAAGCAGTATACAGTGATACGTCCCTGAGCGTAATAAACACAGCAGACTCCCCGCCCCCCTCTTCCTCACATACACACGCACACATATGCACGCACGCTTCCACCACTGCAAGCTCTCGCAGTATGTATAGACGTAAAAAACCAGTTCTCCTGTTTGTGTCACTGGCATCGCGTTACTCTGCCGTTGCTGCCTTGTGTATCGCCTGCAGAACTAGTCTAGAGCCATGCAATTCTACTCGCATATTAGGGCCGGGAGTCGGTGCCAGAGAATTGCTTCTTATCTTCTAGGGTTGAAATTCGCTCGCCGGACATTAAACCTTCGCCTGTGCAACCGGTTCGTCCGATAACCCACGCTCCGAGTTCCTGCTCGAAACCTTTCCGGCTTTCATGGCGGTGATTTGGCTGACCGCCAGCCAATGACCACTCCTTCGGCTACTTCTACGACCACACAGTGTCATCGTATACTAAAGTGCACGCCACCCTGGATTCATAGCCACGGAACACACTACAGATGAATACAATATGCGCGACAGTGGTTCCAGGGTATGGGGAGTTCCGTACGAAAATTACTAGAAGGAACCACGAAGCCACGCTCGTTCACACCAAACGATGGTCAGTATCTGGTCGACCGTTTCCTAGTTTCCGAGCAAACACTTTTTGAAGCACAAACTGGGGAGGGGGGGCTTCGTATTACTCACAGCTCTCATAATAGTTTAACTACCATTTTACAGCTCTCGCAGACACCATTAGATTTATTGTGTATGCGCCCCTGTAAAAGTTGCATGTGCATTAACTTCATACAGCATAGCATCACAGTGCGCTCTATAGTGATTTTTCTAAGCAGCACTGTGTATCTGAAATGCTCTTTGAGACACTCAAACGTACACCGCCTCAAGTCAATCAGAGTCTTCGAAGGTACCTGTCCAATTTACCAGAGCTGACATGTTGAAGAAATCATCGAAATTGACAATATTGTCGCCTGTCGTGGCTGCCATGACGAGTCGAACATCACCAGAATCAGATGTCAAGAATTCACCTTATTGATCGAGCAACCCATTGTCGAGGAAACTAAGCAGCACCAAAATAACGAAATATCCGCGAGCGCAGACATATGTTGTCGATTGATATACATATCTGGCATCAAGTATACCATGTGCATACGTACAGCATACGGTTCCCTTTCAAAATGAATGCACAGTTTGTTTTCTGCCATCAATTCTTGCTGGGATTTGGGGCAAGGGCCTGGAGAATATTTCTTTATTTTTAAATGCATGTGCCTAATGAATTATATTAGTGAACTTTTAACAATATAGATGAAAAATTCCTTAGTTATGCACCTTCCCTTTATCAGCTGGCTATTCCAATTAACATTGGTTGTGACTGTGCATGTCGCTCAAAACGTTATGCGTTCGATAACTAAAGTTCATGCATCCTGCGCCACTGGTAAGTTTGTAACAGCAATTAATGACAACTGTTCCCTGTGAAAAAGGAAAGCGATGTACGTGTGGCAAGAAGACGAAATTTGTTAGCATGGTCGTTAAATTTAGTTTAACAGATAGTTAATGCCCATACTGGTTCAGCTTGGATTGTTAGACCCATTCAAGTGCATGACGATAAGTTTAAGTACATCGACGGCCCACTCGGTTATTGTGCATGCCGTTACCGTTCGTCATGAGGTTCGTCTACGCTGTCTGCCTGCCTGTTCGCCTTATGCGCATTAGTCCCCTTCTGAACGCCCTTTATACATCGATGTTATTCGGTCAGCAGTGCTTCTTAAGGGCTGCTGGCATAGATCCGGGATCTGCGTAAGGCTGTTAAGGCATGACCTTTGGGTGAAGACTTATCATTAGTACTTATCGCATTATACAACGCTAGGACAGGTACAATGAGTGCGACGGTTAACAGCTTCAGCTGAGCTCCGCGCATCCGACAGATATAGCTGGCCAAGTTGCATGCACTGTAAGCGCAGTAATGTAAGAAAGTCATTAAGAGAACCCGCATGCAGGAATAGATTTAAATGTGGAGAAGTATAAATCTTCTACAAAAAAAATAAATAACGTTCATCGATACTGTTAGTAAAAAAAAACAGCTGTTTAAGAAAATCTGCTAGACGTTACAGATGTGGTCGCAGTAGGCGCTCGCGCGCGTTTGGGTTAACTCTGAGACGTTCACTGTGCGTAATTCCCCAAGACACATGAGAAGCATGTGAACAAGGATTCTGCAAAAAAAACGTATGGAATTATCGGAATGTCATACAGAACGTTTCAGTATATGGGGTCGATTGCCGTTATGCAACGTACATAGCTATTGGACAATGTGATGATAATTTTTGTGGTTCCAGGTGTGAAAAACACGATATGATTCTGAGGCACGCCGCAGTGGGGGACTTCAAATTAACTTTAAAACCACTCGAGGTTCCTTCAACGTGTTCTTAAAGCTAAGTACCCGTGTTGTCCATGTATTTCACTCCGGTTGAAATGTGCTCCGGTAATAGAACCCACATCTTTGAGGTCAGCAGCGCGACTCCTTGAACAAGTATATGGACGACTTTGTTCGGAGACATTGCTGCAGACCAGGGATTCACGGAATGCGGTCCCGGGTGAAGTAATGGCGCTTGCCGTCTAAAGCGTTAGAGGACGTGCTAAGGATCACAACAGTTGCGATAATACCATACATAAGCTACTTGTGCAATATCTCGTGTTCAACAAAGGATCTCTAAGTGAATGGGGAAGCAAGCAGCTGACACACAGGACATGCGCGCCAAACGGTCCTGTGTGTCTATAAACTATGAGAGCCTGTCCTGTGTGTCTCGTGCTTACTTCCCCCGTTGCTTTAGTGTTCCTTTATTCCGCACCAAGTATGAACAGATTCGGCAACTAGCCTATAGAATCATCTCTTACTAAGTGCAATATTTCTTTCCAATATAAGGATGACAACAGATGTGATAATACCATACATAAGCTACTTGTGCAATATTTCGTGCGCAACAAAGGAACCAAGTGGCTGTGGCGGCTGCATTTCCGATGGAGGCGGAAATGTTGTAGGCCCGTGTACTCAGATTTGGGTGCACTTTAAAGAACCCCAGGTGGTCGAAATTTTCGGAGCCCTCCACTACGGCGTCTCTCATAATCATATAGTGGTTTTGGGACGTTAAACTCCACAAATCAATCAACAAAGAAAGTAAGTGAACGGGGAAGCAAGCAGCTGACACACAGGACATGTGCCCCAGACGGTCCTGCGTGTCTATAAACTATGAGATCCTGTCCTGTGTGTCTCGTGCTTGCTTCCCCCGTTTCTTTAGCGCTCCTTCATACCGCATTAAGTACGAACAAACTCGGCAACTAGCCTGGCAGCATCTCTTATATACTAAGTGCAATATTGCCTTCCGATACGTGGCTCGTAAGGCTCCTGATGAGCTTGCTTCCATTCTCGCTGGCCTTGAGCGAATGCAGCCGTGCTTTCGCACAGGGGTGTTTGAGCAAGGTATTGTACTTGTTGAAGACACGTGGGCTGCTCGACAGGTTTGTTCGCAGCGGTGGTGTGGCGGTTACTGTGCGTGGCTGCTCATCCGAAGGTCGCGCGTTCGATCCCTGCCACGCTGGTCGCATTTCGATGGCGGTGAAAATGGATGTAGAGGCCCGTCTACTGTGCGGTGTCAGCGCACGTTAAACAACACCAGGTGGTCGAAATTTTCGGAGCCCTGCACTACAACGTCTCTCATAATGTCGTGGTGTTGGGATCGTTAAACACCAGATATCATGACTATTATTATCAACAGGGATGATATGTTTCTGCTTTTTTACCTTTTCACTTATCAATAAAAGTGTCGATACACGCATACCCTTTGCATGTAACTGCTTATCTTAGCGATAAACTATAGGCGCGAGGTTTCCTTTGTTACGAATCATTTCGGCAGCGAAGAATCGGGGTTTGTATTCAAACGTAGATCACTGTTCATTTCGAGTACCACTGGTTTATTAATTCATCGCCTACTCCGCAGTTCCTTCACCTCTCTCTCTAACTTTTTTCCGCTCGTCAATTGAGCGAGCAGTGGTGCGGAGAGGAAGGGGGGGGGGGGGTTACATTTCGTAACACCGCAACCGCTCGAGCCGCGTTATCTTCTGGCGTTTCGCGATACTCCGATGCAACTTTGCTCTGTAGATATTTTCGTAGTCCCGGATTGGCCTTCTTTAACAGTCGCCTGCCGCGCGCAAAGAACTCGTGACTCCCACATACGTATCTGCTCCTCACCCTGCACGTTTTTTTTTTGTTTTTTTTAGACGCTTGTTAAAACTCCTTTCCTATCCGCCTTCGTTTATCTCTCTCTCTCTCTCTCTCTCTCTCTCACTTCTCCACTAGTCGTGTGTTCTGGTGTCGCAGTTCTTGTTCGTTTCTTTCATCACGATGCAGTCGGCTCTGCTAAGAAGAAAGTGTTTTTTTTTTTCCCGGTCATCACTCGCAGCTTTGCTCGGCGCTGCAGCGCGCCTTGCACCGCCGCAAGCCGAGTCGTTCCGACTTGCCTCGTCGGATTGCCCGCAGGAACTCGGGGAGGTCGTGTGCCGCCGGAGTCGAAACTGGTTTACAATCGGCGACAGTCAGTTGCTACCGACCGACCGTCCATCCAGGACACATTGGTCAAGCCGGCACCCAACGACAACTCGGGAACTCGTAGCCCGAGCGATATACAGGCGCGCGAACCGACTCTATAGCGTGTCTGCGTTCTGCAGCGCCGAGCGGCAGACGGTCAGCTGTTCAGCGATCGGACAGGCTGTTTTTCGTTGCTGCTCCTGCTGCAACGGCTGTGACGACCTCGACGAGTTTTTCTTTTATTCTTATTATCTTTATTGTATTCGTACCGCGTTTTGAAACGTTTTCGAGCTCGTAACAGAGTGAGGAGGACTGCGGACGAAAGGACGTCATGACTTCCTCGCTGCTCAAGATCGGGCTCCTTTTGGCACCGGTGATATTGGCCTACGCTTTCATAACCTACATCGAAGTCCGCCTGCCGCTTCCGGTGAGTGTTGAAAGGGGTGAGCGCGCGGCTTTCGCTTCGTCTAATGTTACCGCCGGGAACTTGATTCGTGCATGCTTTCGATGAGCGTTTGTTCCCAACGCAGACGCTAGTATATAGAGCGGTCGATTTCGCGGCTATAGATATAAATAATTTCTTGCTATATTTTTCTCACTCGTTCATAATTACCATTCTTCGTGCTTTTGAGCTACGGTCAGTTAAAGCAACTTGGTATCGGAGTTCGAGGAACGAGAATTTCCTCTACGACAAAAACTAAGCAGACATGGTGCTCATCGTCAGGAAGTATGGAAATGGTTAATGAGGCGCGATGAAGTACAGTGAACTTGTAACCCTACTCTCCGCGTCTTCGTATATTACGTTTATAGTCGGATAAGAGAGCGAGTCGTACAGATGTGTAAGCAATACTCGCAAGTATCGGTTGATGTAGACGCTCTCATGGTGGACGATGCATGTTCTAGCCTTCCTGTTTTCACATTTGTGTAGTATTGCTGAATTCGAAATTCTAATGAAAAAATATCGGAAAATTACGAAAGAAAAAAAAAGATTCTTATTAAATTCGGTGAACCTGATTCACGGGCTTTAGAAAAGATCTAGGGCTCACCTGCAGTCATAGCTTTTGTAAATTGTATCCGAAATTTTGGTGTAAGAAATCCCAGGAAAGAGAAGGTTGAGACTTCTGGCATATGGCCTGCCGCTACGCAAGATATGAAAGACGAAATTAAGGGGGGAGGAAGATGCGAGGGGAGTGTGCGTGCGAGGTCAGTCTTTCCGCAACTTTCGCTGCACGTACGCACTGGTCGTTTTGCAAGTTTTTAAACGCGTGATGTTTCGTGTACTGCCGAAAGAATAAAACAACAAGCAATCAAAGAAAAACAAGGCTGCAATGGCGAACGAGGCCACATTATCTGACTCACGCTTTATGAATACCGCGGTAGGATGCATCGTGATGAAAGAAGACTCGAAAAACTGCATTTTAACTTGCCGTGCTCTGTTTTATATGCTGTAGCCGCTTGGTCGCTGTGAAAGCGAAAGTCAGTTGTAGCGTGAGACCAAATGTAAGCGCTGCCTTCAGTCGTCACTGTCACACAAAGAGGAAAAATGCGTAGGTGTCCCATCCAGTTGTATATGCTCATTTCGATGACATCGAACACAGCACACGTATTCAAGGTTGAAGGTCTTGTTATGCAGAAACATATTCGTGCCGCTGGTTTTCGATCGAAAATCTTGAAGTTCCTGGCAAATTTCAGCGAGAATCCTGTCATTACTGCTCGGGGAAGCGCATTATTTGGTTAGGTAGACACGACAAACTTTTTTTTTTGATAATATGCGTACTGTTTACGTTGGGAGTGAATAAGTACTTATTGTTACAACGCCATCCACTGAGCACGGCTTTCATGCAGTGATGAATGGCAGGCTAGCCACAGTTCTTGGAGCGGAGCTTGTATGCGAAAGTCATGGTCGGCTGTAACCGACTATGACTTTCGCATGCTGAATCGCTCACTGACTTTCGCAGACTGGAGGAGCAACACGTCGCGTTCGGCCTTGTCTGAATTCGCAGAGTAAAATTTTATTGCAAAGCGATATTTGACCAAGCGGACTTGAGGAAGTTGCATTGTTTGGCTGCTCGACGATGGTGACGCCTCGTGCCCTCGCCAGCTTGCCGACCGGCACATCGTCACACAGACCGCAGAAACAGGACCAGATGCTCGGTTACCGACATTGCTCGCTAACGAGTTGCGCTGCGCCGGCGGCGTCCCGTGAGGGCGTCACGCCGTAATTACCTTTAATCGCGTTCTTTCAGGAGTATCACTCGCACCGGTCTCTGTCGGCAATATGAGAACGCCAGCAATTTTAGCCGAAACTATGTATCGCGTGGAAATATATTCTGGGTAAGAAAGAAGAGAAATGAAAAAGTCTGGCGAGTGAAACATCTGAGCGTGAGGGAGTTTTCCACGTCGCATTTGTGGGGGAAAACGCCGTGCGTGGTAGAACGTTCAATCACGTTGAGGTTGCCTTTCAAGTTTGCCTTCATAGAGAGGACGCTGCATATGGCGCAATGTTTAATCACGTTGAGGTTGCATTTCAAGTTTGTCTGCTGAGAGCGAGAACCTGCGTGTCTGAGTTTCTTAAACTAGTCCTGCAACACTTTTTTTTAAATGCGAAGAAGCTCTTTGACTCGCGTGTCTAAGGCCGCGTTCACACTGAGCATTCCGGCCGCCGAAAGTGCTCCGAATCCGGTTCGGCGGCGGCGAGATCCGCCGAAAGGGCCCTCTCCGCGGCGATCGCTCTCGGACCGATTTTTGCGGCGTCTACCGCCGAATCGGTCACCGCGGACCAATAGGACCGGAATTTTGAAAAATGGCGGCCAAGCCCTACTCCCTTGTTATGCCGCGGACCAATAGTCAAGGAATTTTGAAAAATGGCGGCCAAGCCCTACTCCCTTGTTATGCCGCAGTGCACGTAACTGAATGTTGAAACCAACGGGAGTTTAACCTACTCTGTGCCTGCTTCGCCTCCGTATTTCGTGAAAGATGTGACCAAGCTTGCTGTTGTCGTGACCAAGCTTGTTGCGGTCTTGCAGAGCAAAACGAACCCACCAACGCCGCTGGCGTTGGTGGTTTTTCCGCTCTTCGTGCATTACAAGACAGCCACTTGCCAGCAAAGTAAGCAGTGCTGTCTTTTCTTTCTTCTTGCGTACGAGAATCGTCGAAGTATACACCACCGGATAGCGTAGTAGCGTCCGCGAGCCGCGACAACAACCGGGTGACAGCGCATCCATCCCGCGTTCGCCCCGTGGTAGATGGCATATTCGGCGGCGCGGGGCGCGTCCAGTGCGAACGACGCTGCGCTTCAGCGGCAGGGGAATTTCGGTCGCTAAAGAAAGCGGATGTTTCAGTGTGAACTAGGCATAACGCCGCACGTACATGCATCCGCACGAACGTGCCGCAACGCGTTCGCCTTGCCGCAGGTGTTGTAGCAGTGCCAAGTAGGTCATGCCGCATCTGCGTGTTGACGCCAGGCTCCCCTCGCACGCTTCCCTCGCAGGTGCTGGCTGACGTCACTCTCTCCCTCACCCGCAGCTACCGGCTCCTCCGCCCGCTCGCAACACACTTCTTTCTCGCTTCACCCTCTCCGCCGCCCGCAAAGCTTGTCTGCATGTCGAGTGCAGACAAGCTAGGGGTGGGATACCCCACCCCCCCCCGTTAAATGATATCCACCTAGCCCATGTATTCTATTATAGCTCAGGAAAGCGTTGCATACCACTTCCGGTACGGTTACTGTCTGATATTAGTCAGGTTCCCTCTGCAGGCCGTGTTCTATTGTAATTACAATGTCTGGCTTTTAAGCAGGATGTTATGTGAAAAGATATAGATTGCAATAAAAGCGAAACGCAAAATTTTGGCTGAGCTGGTCGTGGAACACAAGAACCTTATATATGGAAGAAGCTAAAGTCTTTCAGATCACGAACTTTCGATCTAATTGATATATAGTTATTTAAATAACTAGTGGATGTTTTCTCTTTCAGCCAACGCTGTAGACACTAACAACGGGTAACTCGCAGCCTCGCCGAACACTCCATTGCAAATTTGAAACACGTGAACATATGAATGTCTACTGATCTGAAATGCCATTATGTGAAATACATTTAATCGTGTTACGTATGTTGCGTTTCAAGAAAAATGTCCATGCATGTATTCTCACGCCTTCTTTCTTAGGTTAGCGATACCTGTTTCGGGATCGCCAGCGAGGAGAAGGAACAATTAAAACGGACAAATCCTATACGACGTTCTAAGCCAATCGAAAGAAGAATGAGCTATCTCAAGCCGGGAACCTCGTCGCCGCCACATGTGCGTTGTTGACAACACACCGCAGTTGTAATCAGGCACGTTTTATTACAAGCCAGCACTGTACGCACCTCAACTTTTGCCATACAAGGTAATGTAGGTAATGGGCTGAAATGCTCTGGAAAGATAATCGAGTCGATGAGGGAGTACCGGTGTGATCTCCTTGCCTGAAAGTCAGTCACACTATGTAGTAGCTAAAAAAGCAATGGAGATTTTTTTTTTCTGCACATTGCGGTTACTGCTCCTTCATCGTCTTTTCTTGCACTATGATGCAACAAGTATAGCGTCCATGATGAAATGGTAGCATCTGGATAGCGCATGAGTACTATATGCACATCACCAAGAATTACACGCTATAATTCACGCACGCACGCACGACCCGAACGGAAATGTATAAAAAAAAGGGGGTAAGATGGCTTCTCCTTAAAAATATGCTTTGTGCAGGGAAGTAAGCTTTGGCGTGGTCTTTCAGGTCAGCTACTCATGCATGTATGTGTAACACACATGGATAAACGCGAACCTACTATCTCGTACAAAGAGAGATGAAGGTCAAGCTAGAGGCATGGAAGTAAACCGGAAGATCAATATCTGGTTTGCATTCCTGAACTGGGAATAGTGTATGGGAAGACAGAAACACAAACAAATGAAATCGCAGGTAGCGCGTATCGTAATTGTAGTGGTGTGGGAGAATAGAAATAGGTATTCAATGTGTTTCTTTCTGAACCGTGCTTTCGATGTCTTGCTGTGCATTTGAAAACAGCGCTAGGTGATGATCACAGCCTGATACGCAGTGATTTGAATTCATTTGTCAAACCACACAAGGTATGCTACTACGTGGGGTCCTCCCCGTTGGAGAAGCCACGTCTGTCGCGTCGTAAACAAAAGTGAAAATACGGGGTAGAAGAACGGTTGAAGATATTGAAGTACTTTGCGGTGGTTTACAAAGTTATTTCGCACTTTCTCTTTAATCACAGTGTGCCACCTCGTCAGGGTTAGTTCATTATGCTGTATTTCAGGCATGTTTTGCTGTGACTTTGAACAACAGTGTGGTGCAGCAGCGCGGACTACGTACCTATGAGTCAATGGAAGGAAAGGTCATTACTAAGAAGCTTTGTATAGGACCGACATGATGATAAATACAATGAAAGCAGCAAGAGCATGTAGAATAATATATTATTCAGAACCAAGCAGGTTTAAGCTCTTCGTTTCATGCGGATGTCACATGTACGCGGCCGCACACACACCCAAGCTCCTGCCTGTACCTCCGCTCTACACCGTGAGAAGTGCCCCGCCGCGGTGGTCTGTTGGCTACGGTACTCGGCTGCTGACCCGCAGGTCGCGAGATCGAATCCCGGCTGCGGCGGCTGCATTTTCGATAGAGGCGGAAATGCTGTAGACCCGTGTGCTCAGATTTGAGTGCACGTTAAAAACTCCAGGTGGTCGAAATTTCCGGAGTCCTCCACTGCGGCGTCTCTCATGATCATATGGTGGTTTTGGGACGTTAAACCCCACATATCTATTAATCAATCAACGTGAGAAGTGAAGGGACGTCTACATGTTCTAAAATGCATACCTGCCGCATATGTGACACTTATGCTCAACTTCCTTCGGCGTTTTTATCTGCCCGGGATGACCAAACAACCATATCGAATATGTTTGGCATGCGATACTCAACGTGCCACATGTCACCAGTCGTGCTGCTTACGAATGACTCCCGGAGTGACACACGGGTTGTCACACGTTGGCACATCATGACAACTGTCGTTTTCACTTCCTCGAAACGCCGTTTCTTCGCACCCAGGGCAAACGGGCTCCTCCGGGGTCTCCGTGGCCAGCACCACAGCGATGGCAGTCGTGGCCGCTACAGCGCAGCCTGGACCCGGAAACTTTCGCGTTGAGTTCTGCGGCTGCCGAATCGTGCGACGTGGTGGCGAAAGCTCTGGTCCGGTACCGCAAGCTTGCCTTCCTCGGCGACACCCGAAGAGGAACAACCGCAGGAGAGTTCATGTCGGCCGTCGTCGACCACGGAGTCCTGCCGGCTCTCAAGGTCCGGATTTCCAACTACGAGGGACCGGAACACTGCGGATACCCCCAGCACAAGAGTGACGAAAAATGTACGTATTAAGCGTGCGTGCACTGATAAAGGCTCGTGTGGAACGATGCTGGTTGACTAGTCGTAAAACTTGTTAAGGTTGGCAATAGGCCAATGTCTGTTGAGATCATTCTTACATGTCCTCGACCGAAGACATTTCATTTGATCGCGATGAATGCACTACTTCGGTTTTAAAAGGAACTGACTTTGTCAGGCGGCTGTGACAGGAATGTCGTGTACCACACAAGACTGATTGATTGATTGATTGCCTTTTTTATCCTGGCGCAACCCGCCATGGTCGATCTGCCATGAAACTAGCGGTGCCTTTCTATATAAAATAATTTGCTCATAATTTGAAAATGGTAAGCGACCGATAGTTTTGAAATCGTTTGTTAGAACTGAACCACTGTGTGTGCTAGGTTATCTGCTGTATTTCTCTCTTTTTCCTCTCCACCTTTCAATCTGCCCCCTCCTGTTCCCGTGTGTCGGGTACTAAACCGGATGTCCTATGCTCGTCAACCTCCCTGCCTTTGCTTCTGTACTATTCCTCTGTCCCGTTGTTAAGACATATGATTAGGCGAGTTGTTGCGCATTCGTAATGAACTTTAATTGACGGGATGGACACAGGGAAACAGACGAGGCACACTGCACTAGTCTCGAATATGTACGCTGAAGTTTCATTATAGCAAAACTGCAATTTAGCCTAGCTCGAGCATATTCACCTCGAAGTATTTGCACAGGTACACGGGTATACAGAAGCGACGCACAGACGGGTGGCATCTAACAACTGGTTTATTTTTTGAATACGTTCACTTGATAAGTTGATAGTGATAGCGTTCACTTACTAGGATCAAAATTTGTGCCACGTGCGCATTTAAAATGTTTTTTTACCAGATTTAGCGGATATGAGGATTATTAGGTGAACGTTTTCAAAAAATAAACCAGTCGTTAGATTGCACCAGTTCGTGTGTGTCTCTTCAGTGTCCCGGCGCCATATCCTTCAAGGTTTCATTATAGCCTAGTCGGTCCGTGCTGAGCAGTCACAGCATAAGTTGTGACTGCTTTGCTTGAAAACCTTGTCCCATTCTTTCCTCCGAGTCAGATTTGCACTCTAGTAGAGTGGATCTCTGTGTCAGTTCCTGAAGTTCCATTCCGGCCCCTCGCTGTCACTTTTCTAGTCCACCCTCGGGCAAATGCCGTATCCAGCACGCTCACGCAGCGTTTACAGCAGGACGCGTGTCAGGCCCGACATGGCTTCCGGCATCACGCGTGTTTTCTCACTCTGCGAGCCGAACTCGTTTTAGAGTAATGTCGCGTGCAGCTGGTCGACAACCGAGTTGACATTAGAGCTGTGCTGGGGGACAGCTAACAGAACTTGAGCTCATATTTTCACGCAGCTCCAAAACTCTATTTCGGTAATCAGCCAGGTAGTCTGTAACACTAAACTTTAACGTAGATAGAAGACCGCAGAGTCTGCGCGATAGTTACGAAAATGTATTCTATTTGACAGTAGGTTGCTGAAGAAGTTATCAAAAGCTGGCTGCATCCAGGTTCGGGAGAGAGAGTAGATTGCTGCAACCCTTTGCTATTTGTATACGGCCTTCAAAACAGTTCAAAATCACGTTATCCTTATACGCGAAGCAAGTTTGAAATTTTGGCTGCGATCTGAAGCTCGGGGAATGTTCTGATTTTTTCCTACATCTCGTAAATCTTTCTCCTCACTGACTGCTTGAGTAGAATGTTTGGCGTAAGGACATTAGTCGGAAATAATATTGAGAATCACATACACTATAGCACTGTAATGCAACGGAAGAAAGTAGCGGCTCTTTGTCAGGTTATAAATAAGATAAGTAAGAACGACGCTTTATGCCACAAAAACCAATAAAAACGATATATTGGTGCTTTTTTGAAATAATGGATGCTTATCATGAAGACTTTCAGCGCTGACGGCATCATTTTGATTGCATTATATTGCGTATAAAATACAATTATATCACGTTGCGTTAAATAGTTGGAAAATTGAATTCAGTCCGGCCGTCCTCGCAGAGGGAAGAATGACGTTTTCGATGCCACATGTGCACACGTGCGTTGTTCAACTATAATCGCTTTTTTTTTTTTGTGCGAGAAAGGAAAACGTGAAGCATTTCCTATTTTTTTTAGGAAGAGAGAAAGTAACAAAAAATAATGAACGACGTTCTATTCTTTCATGATTCATGAGCATATCACATTGACTCTGAAAGGGCGATTACATTGTACAGCTCGCGCGCAGCAACGCAGGACATAACATAATAAAGCGACCGTTGTATGAGCCGTTGTCTCGGAATTAACCAAAACGAAAATTCCAATAACATTGCGAGGTACTTTCATCATACTGATCGAAATGAGCGGGACACAGCACTGAGAAACGGGCCGATGTGGCAAGCAACGTGCACAATAATTGCGAAGCTCTTTTCAGTAATGCAGACGGAGCCGATCAGTGCAGTTTATGATGAAGTAATAAACATTATTGTAAAGACAGAGCTTGCGATGTCGTTTACGTCGAGAAATTTCGGTTCATACCTTCGGCGGGAATCTGCGAAATATATACAACAGAAGCAAAAAAAAAAAAACTTACTGTGATTTCTTCGTCATGCAAGCACAACGCTGGAAACACCTATACGTTTGTAGGGCTGTAGATACCGTTGATCGTTGCTAGAACATCATCCGTAAACTTATTTACGCATTGCTATCAGCTGACACGTTTGTCGACCCCTGCAGTAAGTTCTGTGCTGTGCTCACTGCAAATAAAGTACTATTACTATTACTACATGCGTTTATTCGCAGTCTCTGTAGAGAGACAGTAAAGTTTATCTTATTCTTACTTGCGGAGCGCTTTTGGGACTGTTGTATGCTGTCGTCGTCGCTTGCCATAACGTAAACAAATCACGTATAAAAACTTAAAAAATAGAGGAACCGAGCCAGAAATATAAGGAGAGAAAAAAAGCGGAAACAGACGAGAAAGAAAGAAGGCTGCTCTGCTCCGCGCTGTCTTCAGGCTTGTCATCACTAATATGAAGCCGCTTTTTTTTCCCCTATCAGTCGCCCTCCCTTGTTCCTCGCTCCTGTTCCGTGGCAAGGTCTGTAAACTTTTGTACAGCTGCGGCCACGTCTGTGTATAGCGCGCGAGCGGCCTGCTTTACTTTGCGCCGCGACACCTTGCGGCCGTTGCGTGTTGTTACGTCGCTTGCACAGGAGCATGCGCGTCCTTACAAGCATGCAGGCGTGCTCAGCACAGGTGACAACGTTAGAATGTGTGCCTGTTTAGCTTTCGATGAACACGCCTCGTTGATGCGGGCGTGTTTTGTCAGTCGGAACGTGCTCAGTCTTATGAGTTATATGTGACGAAAGCACAGTGAGGGAGCACGGATCTTCGGCTAAACAAGCACACCATCCCGGGACCGTTCTCACCCATGTAGACGTAGACGCCGTAGTGGAGGAAAATTTCGACCACTTGGGGGTTCTTTAACGTGTACCCGAATCTGAGCACACGGGCCTACAACGTTTCCGCTTCCGTTGAAAATGCAGCTGTTGCAGCCGGGATTCGATCCCGCGACCTGCGGGTCAGCAGCCGAGTACCTTAGCCACTAGACACCGCGGCGGGGTTAAACAAAAAAAAAAATGGCAGCATATCCACGGAGTGAATGATCGAGAGTGGGGCGAAGCATCCGTCCGTCCACTCGTTCTTGCTTCCGTCCGTCCATCCATGCGCGCGTCTGTGTGGCCGTCCGTGCGTCCATCCGCCCGTCCGTGCGTGCATCTGTTTGTGTGTCCACACGTTGATCTGTGCATCCGTCCCTGCGTTTGTGACATTCGTCCACCTATTCAACACTCCAAGTACCACCATCTCACATCTTTTCATCATATATTCCTCATATAGAAGCACCGCCATCTAGCGGACATTCCAAGGACTCAACGAGAGGAGGCACAAGCACACTTTCTTACGGCTTGCGCTTCGTGTCTACTTCCCACCTTTAACCACCTCGATTTCATGGTATATACTAGTTCACTGTATTCATGGCACTGAGGCCCAACGCTCGCTTAACCTTTATAAAACCAAGGAGGCTACGCCCAGCGAGTATAACGTTTCTTGTCAGATAGTGCTTAATGCACATGCCAATGGCTGCTAAAGGGGAATGAGAAACTAGAGAATTCGGCTTTTAGTTAACGTGCACGCTGCGAATTTGTTATTGTTCAACAACGCACAGAAGAAATTTCCCACCAGCACCACCTTGGAGGTCAAAATCTAAGACTGGTTACACACTACTACTACGACTACGAGGGACGAACGGGTGCTGCTATAAGGAGCTTCGCCCCTAAAAATGTTGAACTGCTATGGAGAAGCGTTGTATCGCATGTACTATCTGCGTCAAATGAAATCCGAACAGTGGCAAGCCTTCGCGATGGTATAGTGCGCGCCGTGCATCCTCTTCGGTAGCTCTGCGCATATATTCGTGCCCTGTTCATGGTGATAAGGGGACGGCGCACACTGTACCATAACGGAAGCTTGCTGCTGTACAGGTTTCACTTGACGCAGATAGTACTTCTAACACAATATAGTCCAATATGCCGTAATGTTTATTGCCCATGGTACAGGGCTATCTGCACAACTCGACACGTAACGGTGTTTGTTTTTTTTTCTCTTTGAAGACACCCTCAACATACCTGAGCAGGGAGATGCCACGCTGACAGCTCAAACCATTTGGGGCGCTTTGCGTGGTGAGTGATGGAATGCCTCAGACTTTTGAAGCGCATTGTGCAAAACATTTGACAGATGTTATTACAAGTTGTTTGTATCGTGTTTTCAGGGCTTGAAACTTTTACCCAGCTCGTTCACCAAGATCCCGTCAGCAAAGCGGTAAGAAACGTGTCAACTTGTGATGGCGGATGCCACTTTTTGACACTGCTCTGGCGTATACTAACTAAGAGCACAGATTTAGGCTGAGCCTAATTTTCTACAAATCGAAGGGCGAATGATTCGACAAGGAGTTAAGGAACACCGAGCAAATAAATAAGGAGCTTGACAGGCAGTTGATGGAGGCGGTACACTGTAGCGTGCACAGTAACCCAAACTTCTTTGTATGGAAATATTGCATCAGTTCAGTATTTCACGAGTGAAGATTCTGTTGATTTGGGTTTCTTTGACTCCGGAAGTCTTTCTTAACACAAAACACACAGCTTGCAATACTATTGGGCATGCTACATAATCGATTGCACGCGCTTTACTGCCGATTTTTAAACATGTTAAGTTCATGATAATTGGACAGAAAATCACTCCCTATAACAGTTGAAATAGTGGGTGCAAAGCTCTTTAGGGCCCTACTCTGTTAACCATCACTATTGGTGCAAAGTAGCGTTTGTAACGCTATGTTTGACGGTGGTACACACCTTGTAGTTGTGTACGCGTGAAGTGTTGGTGCGTATCACTCAGTGAACGGTCCTCTGACGAATGAAACGCCTTTAACAAAACTTATCTCGTAATTTGGGATCGGATACCTACGCTTCTTTATGTGGAACAAATAAATTATTATTCCATTTCAACGATATTTTTAAAATTTTCTTCGATTTCTCTTCATTCCCAGTTTCTAGTCAACGTCACCATGATCGACGATTATCCCAGATTTTCCTACAGAGGTCTGCTTCTCGACTCATCACGGCACTTTCAACCTCTGAAGCTTCTCAAGCAAAACTTGGTACGTACATGACATAATTTCTTAGATATTTCATAGCGGTTTTTGATAGCTGGACGGGTTGCACCGGAAGGTGGCAACAACCTTATAATCGACTGTGTCGGCGTCTGTACTTTATACATTGTATGTCTTGCCCTCTGTTACAAGCATATCGATAAGGTGTTTAGAGATTCATTAATTAGCTCTTGGTATGCACGCTACCTTCATTTTTTGTTTCGATTGCAGGACGCCATGGCCTACAACAAGTTCAACGTCTTCCACTGGCACCTCGTTGACGACCAGTCGTGGCCTCTGGAAATGGCGACGTACCCCAACTTGACGCAGGTGCTCATTCGGGCTAATTTTCATTGGCTGATACTGGCTTAGCTTTAGTTCTCTCTTAACAGCACTTGAGAGCTTGAAAGACAGTTTTACCGCGTACGTGAGCCCTTCCCTGGCTTCATTCTGTTGGGCCATCATGGGTCGTCATGCCACGTCCGTCGTCTCAGGTGTCCCTTCATCCTGAGTTTGAAATTTACTGTTTGGTGGCAGAAGAGCGAAATAACTCATGTACTGATCCTGCAGTTTTTTTAAAGACTGCAGCCATATATCTTTGCGTATGGAACACGATTCGCAGAAATGGATAACGCATGCCTCTTCTGGTATATGCAGAGTGCATTCTCTCCGAGGCACGTCTACAGTCGAAAGGACGTCCAGGACATCATCGAGTACGCTCGATTGCGCGGAATCCGCGTTATACCCGAGATCGACACTCCAGGACATACGCAAGCACTGGGAAAGGTATTCCCTGGTAAGTACAGTACTGTTTGGACCTCCTTTATGTGGCCTACCGCCGTGTCTGGCGCTAACCTCTCTGACCTGCCTGAACGTAAACGCTGTTGAAGTTTGTCAGTAGTCAGGCCTTTAATTGTGAGAGTAAAGGTCGCCTGCCACCATAACTATATATTTAAATGAGGCGATGCCACCTACACGCTGAGAGGACCACGACAGAAAACGATTCACATGGTTCAGCTACGATGAAGCAAAAGTCTCTTTCAAAGCATTAACGCGTCGCGCAATTGGAGTTCCGATCTTCGCGTACATTGGCTGGAAGAGTCGATCGCGCATTTGTGAAAAACAACAGGAAATAATGGAGAGCTAGGAACAAGGGGGGTGGGTGGTGGTGCGTCTGTATAAGCTGGACTCTTGACTTCCAGACTAGTAACGTTACCTTTCATTCCCCCCTTCCCTCTTCACTCGAGCCACATTTTGTGGCAAAAGGTGTCATTTTTTTTTTCCCATTCTAAGTCCAGGTACTCGGATGATTCGGGCTAATCACTGTACTTTTGAAAATATCCCGACTATGTGGTCGTAAGTCAAACGAAACGTGTTTTTTTTTTCAAAAACCTAAATGGTGTTTTCGCAACTTGTTAGTACAAGGGATAACACAACACCAATGCAAATGTACCGCCAAGTCCACGCTCCTATTCGGTTCATCGGCGGTGGCCAAACAATTTGGTTCAGATTTTAGAACCTCACGGCACCACTTCCGAATAATAAGTAATTTATCAAGTGTATGTCTGATAGTAAATTAGTTACGGAATAAGTGACAGTTACCTTGCGATGCATATCTGTACAGTATAACAGCAACACTTCATAATATTTGCGTTGAAGTCTGCGGGAAGTGCAAACATAGATTGTACGAGAAAATTATGAACACATGGTATAGCAAGAACTTCACATATGAACTAAGGAGCTATAAATGCGCTGCCTCTTCTCATCAGCCTTCACGCATTATGCATTAGTATTACACAAATGAATATGTACTTTCAATTCTGCCATTTCCAGATATTCTCACGGCATGCTACTTCAACGGCACCCGTGGAAAAGCTGACTATCCAAATCACGCGGCCTTCGAGATGCTGGACCCGATGCAAGACTACACGTACGACGTCATGAGAAATATTTTTCGGGAAGTCATCGAAACCTTCAAGGACGAGTACATTCACCTGGGAATGGACGAGGTCTACTACTCGTGCTGGTCAGTACAGCAAGCACGGCTATCATGCTAATAGGCGCTTATAAGATCTCAACAGAGGGCAGCACGTTACCTATGAACAGTTACAACACACCATGGTGCACAAACGTTACATTGATTTACACGCCTCCTGAGTCGCGAGACTGCTACCCCGATTTTCACAATTCTGAAAACTATCGCGTTATTCTTCGTTGGGTCCTCGCGCCTTCGTGTAATAGAAAATGACGTCAACTCAGCGACGCACGTGACGTCACTGGTATAAGCTGTCGAGTGTTCCATGTGCGAAAGATATCAGTTCAGATTTGTCGTGCTGGCATGATTTGCCGAGAATTCGCACGCGCAACATGCATGGCACTCATAAATACGTAGATGCTATCTTTCCATCGAGAAATCACAGTTGCTATGGGTCCCTTGTATGTTTGCCAGTAATGTCAGCCATTATTTTTATCTGTGATTTACTTTTCTTGAATCCTAGTAGGGCTGGACTCTCCTACCTGCGAAAGTAAAGGGCGTTCATAACAAATGCACTTTTAGCCTCTGTTCTTTTTCATAAACAATAATTCATTCTGTAGTGTCATCATCTTCGCCATTCATCACCATTTCAAGCCACTGCGCCACGACTCTTGCGCAACTCATGCCTATCTCGAGCGGCAAACAGAACGAGATCTTGTGTCTGGCGTGTCGGACACTAGCAGCCGCCACCGCTTCGCTTCAGTGGCAAGATTGGCACGGCCCCGTCAGCTGCCTTTACGACGTCGTCTGACGTCTCTACCTCTCTCGCTACACTGCATGGTGACACGAAGAACACGCCCTTCGACGAGCTACCGGCTACCATGCTTTTGCCACTCTGCCCGCCTGTGACGCCGTTTTCTTTGTGAATGGCGTCAAAGACCAGCCGCCTATGCACACTATCTTGCTTGACACGCTGCCGGTCGAGTTCGCTATCTTGCTGCCAAATGGACCACAAGCCCGCAGCCATGTGAGGCCCTCTGAACTGCGGTCATCGCCTGCTACGGCCACACGTACCACCCGATTCCTTCTACCCGCGCCTGGCAGGTTTCCCCGGCGTCGTGGGGCAAGGTATCAACCGGTCCGCAGGGTTCCCATGACGGCTATCTTATTTACCCAACCACCACAACTTCTACCTCCAATCCGGTCGCACGAACATCGAATCCTGCACCTGACCACGACAACGTGGTAGAAGACGCTCCGACATCGACTGACCTCACCACTGAGAGGTGCATCCCCTTGACCCCCGCTTACGAAGGATCGTCGCGCGTGCCTGACAACTGTACGTCTTCCGTGACATCGACGGCACGCAACACCGTGGCTCCACCAGACACCATGGCGGCTACCTTGCCGCACGCCTCGGAGTTTGGCGCAGACATTCTTTCGCCCGCTGTTCGCCACACTATTGCGGAGACATCACCGTCCACGATGTCTGATGACCGTCACCCATCGACTTTGGCGCAGACATTCTTTCGCCCGCTGTTCGCCACACTATTGCGGAGACATCATCGTCCACGATGTCTGATGACCGTCGCCCATCTACTTTGGCGCAGACATTCTTTCGCCCGCTGTTCGCCACACTATTGCGGAGACATCACCGTCCACGATGTCTGATGACCGTCACCCATTGACTTTGGCAATCTGTGCGTCTTGCCAGCAGTTACTATCATCTACCTCAACGTCTCCCGCAGCTGAAGTTCCTGCCCGTGACATGCCACGCGAAACTTCCGGGATGCTGCTACAATGACCAAGTACCAGGTGGCAGCTTCATCAATAGCCGAACACTCCGCACCTTCTGTACCAATCTCAAAAGCGGACAAACACCATTGCCCCCAGGAGCACGGGCACGCCATCCGACCCTCTGGCAGAGGTCACGCCTCCTGGGTTTCATGATCAACCTGTGAAGTCCTTGAAGGGCGACACGACCCAGCAGGAATGTAAGTACCCTGCCCACTGTGACTATCATGCGCTTCTTCAAGCATGGTGCTTGCGCGTCCGTCGACTAGACCACTTGCGCCGGCACGCGACCCGAAATGAAACGCCGATTTCAGTATCCCATCGACTCCGACGTCCGCACCAGCACGACTGGCCCACTGCTCCTTGTCGACAGCCATGTCGGTGCCATGAGCGCGGTCGCAGACGCCGCCACGGCTGTTACACTTCAATTCTCGGTCGTCATGTCTCCGCTTTGATGCATCGCACCATTTCAGCCACATCGCCGGCGCGGGCTCTTCGGTGCCCTCCCGCGGCTCTACCTGTGGGTACCTTTGTTGACCGCGTCCGCTTGCGACACCTCGTGGGCTCTCGAACAGTCGATATCACCACCATTGTGGGAAGCACGTGTCTATCACCACAGCGACCCGGCGCTTTCTTCCCCGTCCGCTCAGTGTCGCCCGCCAGAGACCCACTGGTTGCCGATAGTCCCTCCCCGTTGACGACCTGGACTGCTCACGGACCCTTTTGTTTCTCGACTTGAACACTTTTGTATATGCGCTCTCAATGTTTTCAGTCGGGTTTATTTCTGCGGGGAGGGTAATCTGTAACGTCATTTTCGCCATTCGTCAACATCATCATTTCTAGCCACCGCGCTGCGACTCTGGTGCAGCTCATGCCTAGCTCGAGCTGCGCGAGCAACAGAGCGAGATCGTGCGCCTGGGGTGTCGGACACTGGCAGCCGCCCCGTTTCCCGTCAGCCTACGAATAAAGTGGCGAGATTGGCACGGCCCCGTCGACCACCTTAACGACGTCGTCTCGCGTCTCTCGCTACATGTTCTTATGTTCGCTTTAACGAGAGTCAGAATACGCACCGCATGTTACAGCTCTTTCATATAACTCATGTTACTTTCTGTCGGTAACACGAAGATACCAAAATTGTTTCGCAACATTTATGTGCAGCATCAGAAAGGGTTCGACCGGGCTGAGCAGTTTTCTGCGACCAGTGCGCAACATGGCCCTCTCGTGTATACATAGCCGAAAACATTGCAGAAATAGCACGTCTGTGAGGCTAGAAAAAAATAATTTCCTTTATTATGGTTTGCTTGTATACACATGTGCTCATTTCACTCGATATCCTACATAAAAATCCAGGTGAATAATATCATTGTAACTTTCACAGCACATTTTGCGCAACTGATCTGACTCATCATGGTGAAAACCGCATAGTAGCGAGTCATATGAGCAAAATTACTATAGTTAACAAAGGCATTTTCTTTTCTTCGAAGCACCCGTCCTAAAAGACTGCAGCATGATCTTAATTTCAAGGCTTCACTTTAAAAACGTAAAATATGTTCTTTTTTTCTTTTTTGCTTCTTACATGGCACTCGCTTTCTGTAAAGCGTTGTCCTTGTTTTAACCGACAACGTAGCTCGGGTATACTTTATCATCTCGTTCCTTACATTCACACTATACGGTAAGTAGGTCGAAGCTGACGCGGTAAGCCGTTGTCACCAACATCGATTCGCAGGGAGTCAAGCCCCGAGATCGCCAAGTTCATGCGGAAGCAAGGTTTTTCTGAGGTCAACCAGGTGGAGCAGTACTACGTCAAGCGAACGCTGGCCAACGTCCACAATCTCGGAGCCAAGTACATGATTTGGCAGGACCCCATTGATAATGACGTTGAAGTAAGTGCACCCTTGGAAGTTGTTCCTTCGTGCGAAGTTATGTGAAAAACTTTCGCGCAACTTTTACGCGTTTGAAAGGCGCTTGCACGTCGACTATAAAGAAAAAAAAGTGATCACTTTTCCAGCGATGCTGAAACGTGCTGCCTCGGTGGTTAAGTTAGCACGAGCTGGGATCTATGTATACGTATATTCCGTTGTACCTATTTATTTTTCTATTGCCTCATTCAACAGATTCAACACCTTGCCTTGGTGACATCAGCTTAAAGGTTATTGAGAACGTCCAAGAGGTTTCGAGAGTAGCAATCCATGCTGTGGCGAATATCGTCCTATAGTTATGCTGACAAGCCTCGACGAGAAACTAGCGCCAGCCTGGAGACCCTTCGATGTAGGCTATGCCAGCAATGCCAGAGCTCTGCCATTGCTGCTTTAGTTTTTGCACACTCGCGAACCACCACATTTCCCCAGCTCCCAGCCTTATGCATCTTCGTTGTAAAATGCAAAAATAAACTTCAGCGGGGCTTCTTCGAATCGCTGCTAGACAGCGCTGTTGCATTATTTCCAACGAAGTTTTGTGGTAAAGTGTCATTCCAATATCTCGTATAAGCTCTGGTTTCCAGAAATGGCTGTGTACTGCGTAGAATAAATGAAACACGTGGATTGACATAAACATTGCCTTTGTAATTAATCTACAGAGGACTTTCCACAGCGGCGAACGGGCGTGGCCATTTTTGGTCGCTTGATCGTGTGTGGCCTTGAGCCAGTGAAGCGGCCGTGGCCCTGTCACACAAGCAGGTCTCAACAAGTAACATGCTTAGGCAGAAAAACATATATAAATCTTTAGATATGTGTAATTGCCTAAAGGCTGATAAGGTTGAGACATTTGCGTTTGTTTGGTTCGTAACACTCCACAACTATACGCGGTAACGTTATTCTACTCCAAATTTACGTGGTGTGCCTCTAAGTGTTGTATCAGTAACCGCCAGTAACTGCTGCTGCAAATCAACATGTCAGCACCCATGCCGAAGCGACTGCCCACTTCAATCCGAGCGCTCGCTTGCTATTTACTTGCTACTCGCATGCTGTCCAAATAGCAAATGGCGAAAGGGGCTATCGCTTAGTGTCATTTCACTCTGGGGTCAACTCATCCGGTACGTTTTGTCTTTAATACTGAGATCAGCTGTTTAGTCACGTACGCCTGCTGAGGGGGGGGGGGGGGGGGGCTTGTTTCTTACTATTGGAGAGTACAACTGAAAAAATATTGCTAAATAGTGACGGATAGATTGCTCTCAAAGCTTCCGGGCACAAATATAAAGTAAATACTAGCGTAGGTTTATAATTCACGGACCACATAGGAGTGTGTACTTAAGGGACGTTTTTCCGTGTTTTGACACAATATTAATGAGATCTAACAGACAATAATGCCAAGGAAAGTAAAGGGGAAGTTATTAGACCGAATTGCAATGTAAATATCAAGACAGAAAAGTGGGTGGAAAGATAAGTTGCCGTGGGCAGGAACCAAACCTCTCACCTTTGAATAACGCGTTCGATGCTGTACCACTGAGCTACCACGGCGGTTATCCTTCTAGCCACTTTGTTGGGTATATATGTGAATTTAAACGTGGGAGTGCCAGAGCCCTCGGTAGCCATGGCGGCGAGTGTGGCACACTCTTTATGAGTCCGTGTGGCATCACGTAACACGTGAACTTATTACAAAATTTATAGGGGAAGTATATATATATATATATATATAGGTATGGGATATGGCACAACGGGAGCGTTGTCAACAAGGATAAATATATTTATTTCCCAAAGTTTCGGGAGGGGTCCTCCCTTCATCAGGGGATGAGTTATATATATATATATATATATATATATATATATATATATATATATATATATATATATATATATATATATATATATATATATATATAACACCGCTGCCGTGTGCTCGCGCTTACTCGGCCCCTGCATGCGCACAGACTTTATGGGGGGACGCCGAGCAGACGACTCGGCGTGGATGAAGACATATTGAGCAGCGCTGCCCAAGACTATACGTTCAACAAGATACGAAAAATGGTATATAAATTACCATGATTTTTCGCTGTGTGAAATGAAAACGAAACGAATATCTCCGCAGTGATGTTAGTTCATAATTATATTTTCTCAACCAAGGCGAACTCGGAGAAAAAACACACGAACTACAACTTTACCTAAGAATGAATTTTAGTTAGAGTTGGTCTGGCAGTTTCCATGGGGTGAGGCGGTAGAAATAAGGGAGTAACTCGCGTCTCGTTCCACCTTCTGTCGGATGATGGTGGTCGAAACATTTCAGCGACAAGCATGGTTTTCTAATGATACTTGAGTGCAATGTTTTCGGGTGTTCACACATCCGTGGGCGGTCTACACCTGATAATGCAGGCGGAGGATGACACCCTGGTTGTCGTGTGGAAAGACACCTCGCTGGACACCAAAATGAAGCGCTGGCAGGACTACATCAAGCCCATCGCGCGCAAGGGCTACCAGATGGTGCTGTCTGCCTGCTGGTATCTCAATTACATCAGCTACGGACAAGACTGGAAAAAGTTCTACCAGTGCGACCCACGCAGTTTCGAAGGTGTGTGCGTAGAGTAAAACATAACGTGTTCTGAAAGGAAAAAAGAGCCCCTGAGGCCCGTTTTTCCTTTTATAAATATATGTACATAAACAGTATGAGCACGAAGTCAAGGGCTTGATTCCCGTCCACATGTATCGCATCTTTTCGTGAACAGAGTGCAGGAACTATCTTGCACCGAATGTTGTACGCGCGTTAAGCTGATAACACCTGCTTTAAACTCGGCTAGGTTGGTCGTCCAACGCACCCCTACGAGTAGGGCATCCACAAGGTTGCATGCAGTTGGAGCCCCACGGCTAGACGCACAACTTTGTATAAGCGGTTTCACATAATGCGTTTTCGATCATGATCGAGATCTATTAGCATGAAATTTCTGTACTCTAATTGGTTTCTTCGCGCATGCTGCGATATGGAGCCAATGGTTACTGTGAAATTGGACCCCGACCGGGCTCGATCGCGATTGAAAGTGTGCCGTGCGTGGGTGGCTTCACGCAGGCTCTGGTCCTGGTCCCCAACATTTTCAAGGGTAAACCGTACACAAGGCGCTTCAGATAAAGAGCGTCGAACTGGCAATCACTTCCCTATACGGTGCGCGACAAACCACCTATTAATGCCGTCACGACAGCCGTCATGCCATGCTGGTTTCCAATCGTTGGTGTTCGGTCACTGGAAGTGAGCTTATTTGGCCGGGAGTGCGAGTGTGCTTGTATCTTAAATGGACTCCGCAACACTTTTTTTTCCAGCACGGCCAGAAAGCACTGCCGATCGGCAGTCGAGGCTCTTGAAAACACGTTAGCCAATTATGGTAGCACCGCACCTTGCCTGGAAATTACGATTAATTCACCAAGTCAGCCAGACATCTCTAAATCTACTCTCGACAAATGATGACATAAACCCAAATGACCATGCCATAACGACGCCATAAACCCATACTCGATGGCCATTGGCTGACTTGAGCATCGCAAGCTGCCTAGTTACCGCTGCCGCCACAGGATGTCGCCACGAGCCCACTGTCGCACTCACACTGAAAGCAAACCACGCGTTCGAAGAAAAAAAAAAAGAAAAAGAAAGTGCCAAGCAAGTACTCGGTCTTGGCGTGCGCCGATAAACGGGCGTTGCTTCTTGCCTTCTTGTAATACCCCTCGCGAAGCTATCAGCAAGTTTTCTGGTACGAAAGGAGAGAGAAAGTGCTCGAAATGTGTGGCAAATTCCTGTAACTCTGTTCCTACTTGACGGATTCTAAAAATGTTTGCGGCAGTATATTTCCGAGGTAATAAACTCCTTTATTGAAGTCATTCGATGATTACTTGAAACAACGCTATTCCACTTTAAACGTAGATGCATGGCTCACAAAAAGCAAGCAAATTCCGTACCACCGTTACTGTTGTTTCTTTACGCTTGAAGTTCATTCCAAGCAATTGCGAATTGTGTTGAACTGGCGGGTTCGTAAGGCGTGTTCACTTGGCGAGAATTCTCGGAAGTATACTTGTTTCGAGATATTCGTTCTTTAACTGTGGAATGAAATGCATCGACATTTCAGCCATATTCAAACGACATCTTGATGAAAGAACGTCGCATAACACTGCATCTTTGAACGAAAGTTTGATACCGCCTGCAGTTGAGACTGGTGCAATTTCGGAATTCGTTCCAGGAGCTTACAAGACCTGCTAGCTAACCGGTTAACGTAAGCGAAATTTATAACATCAATCACTTTTCTTTTTACATTTGTTATGCAAGCAATGTCGAAAGGTCACGACTGTGAATAAAAAAGTTCCGTTCAGTAAGAAAAAAGAAAAAGAAAACACCTGAAATAAATCGGCTCGCATGTATAAGCTTATATCAGATGTGAAGCCAGCGACGCCTGAAGTATACTGACATCTTCATTTCGTTTGCAGGCACCGAAGCTGAGAAGGATTTAGTTGTCGGTGGAGAAGCCTGCATGTGGGGCGAATATGTGGACGGCACCAACCTGATCCCCAGGCTCTGGTAAGCTTGTAAATAGAAGATGCGTAGAGTATTTCTCTCTATATATAGTAAAGAGTCGTGGTTACATGGGGCCGTTGGAGATTTGCCTCTTCACTAAAACTAAGAAAGTGAAATACGAAAAAAAAAAAAACATTGGTACAGACTGCCAAAGAACATTATTTTCTTATTAAAACCGTGTTTCCTTCCCCATTTCCGGCTTTGTAGTGCATAGCACAAAGTTCCTTATAATTTTCGCCGCCGATACAACTTAAATACCAATACTTCGCTACTACGTTATTACACAGAAAACGAATGCCATTACAATATATGTTCGTTTGTACTTGTGAACGCGTTTCAATATGTAGTTGGAGTACTTGTAGCTTCTTTATTGTGTTTCCGGTCTTTATTTCACTTACTCTGTAGTTGAGGGTGGGGGGGAATGAATTAATCATTCTCTCTGTCTGTGAAATACATACATACATACATACATACATACATACATACATACATACATACATACATACATACATACATACATACATACATACATACATACATACACATACATACATACATACATACATACATACATACACATACATACATACATACATACACATACATACATACACACATACATGCATACACACATACATGCATACATACATACATACATACATACATACATACATACATACATACATACATACATACATACATACATACATACATACATACATACACACATACATACACACACATACATACACACACATACATACATACACACACATACATGCATACATACACATACATGCATACATACACATACATGCATACATACATGCATACATGCATACATACATGCATACATACATACATACATACATACATACATACATACATACATACATACATGCATGCATACACGCATGCATGCATGCGTGTATGCATGCATATATACATACATGCATACCTACATGCATACATACATACATGCATATATACATACATGCATACCTACATGCATACATACATGCATATACATGCATTGAAATATCATTCAGAGCTGCCGGTGATGCATATATACATACATGCATACCTACATGCATACATACATGCATATACATGCATTGAAATATCATTCAGAGCTGCCGGTGATGGCTGTTATCTTATATCTACCCATGCTTTTTATCCGTACATCGCAGGCCACGCGCTTCTGCCGTTGCGGAGCGTCTCTGGAGCAGTGCGGATATAAACGACGTGGACGACGCCAGTTTTAGGCTGGACCAACAACGTTGCCGCATGCTTAGGTCAGTTACCCGGGCAGCACCGAGTATGCACGAACTTTATCGCCGCCAATAACGGATCGTAATCGATCACATTCTGTCTAATCCGAAATCAACGTGACCTCGCTGTATAAGCCGTACAATGTCACTTATCGAACGTTGTGGGAGCTAGACCGATACTTTCCATATGCTCTGCTGATTGTAGTTCCTTAGAGATTACTTTTCAAATTCTGTTGAACGCACAAACTTTCCTGTGTTCGTCTTTACCCGTTCATTGAGATTATGCAATCATAGACGACTGAAGTGCGCAGTGATGTACCACATTGAGTAGAGTCCCTTCAGATCTGGCTTTCGAGCCCCTTCAAATCATTTTTCTAATTTCGTTATGAACCAGGTTCCCGTGCGGGTATCGAAACGTCTCGGTTGTTCGGGAGTGTTCTTGTTGTGGTCACCGCTTATTCCTTTTTACAGTGCTTCTTTCCTACCAGTATAAAGTCCCTCAAATCCTGGTTTTCATAAGTCCTCGATGAGAGCCTAAACAATGTTCATTGACGGCAAACCATGAATGTATTTCAAAGTCACGTTTTTTACGCGTGGGCGTGCCTAATAAAGACGAGAGCTCGGTAAATGTGTGAGGTGCATGTACACACCCTCTCAAGATTTGTCCAAGGTCTTGCGTCGCTTACGGGTCCATGAGAAACAACCGCGGGAACAGTGGCTTGATGCAAGGCATCGGCAACTTTCTCTGACGCCGTGAGCAAAGTATGTGCTAAAACAAGCTTGATAAGCGTATGCCCTGAGATAGAGCGTGGAGACGTAGAATTGCCCATATATATGTATACATACACTTTCTAATCTTTGATTATAGAAGTTCATTTTCGAAAACTATTTGTCAGGTTCACTCTGGCCCTTTCGGATATTGTAGCTACAGACTGAGAGATCATAGACGATATTTATACTTCAACAGCAAACACATGGCTGTGAGATTCAAGTATTGAGAGTCCGTTATTTAAAAAAATTAATTTGTCTTTTCTGCTCAGAAAAAACTAATCCGCTTGTGCCAGTCACTTGTTAACTATTGATAGCAGGTACCAGTGTCACCACTACTTAGTGGCGTTGCTAGGCGATGACACACCAGACCCTTGCTCCCACTGCTCCCGAAAGTTTTTTTCGCCATGACATACAGAGAAGAAAGGGACCATTTCAATAAGCTGCCCTCCCCCGTCCCCCGTCCCCCCCTAAAAAGAAATTCTCTTTACACCCCTGCCGCTGCTCTCAATATGTGCACAATTGCGAACGTGACTGCTTTCCGCGTTTGTCTACTTCGATACCATCCTCAGTCATACCGTACTCTCGGCTTGCCAGTAATGGAATCCCGGCTGCATTTTCGATGGAGGCGAAAATGCTGGTAGCCGGAGTGCTCAGATTTGGGCGCACGTTAAAGAAAAGAACCCCAGGTGGTCAAAATTTTCGCAGCCCTCCACTATGGCGTCTCTCATAACTATTTGATAATTTTGGGACGTTAAACCCCACATATCAAACCAAATCTCGGCTTGCCAGCTCGTAGAAGTATCACTTGCTACGTGACGCCAACAGGCAAGAGCAGAGCGTTCCACACTCGCCGTCATGGCTACGAGTGGCGCTGGCTAACACACCCATGTAGAAAAGTGCATAAATACCCAAATAGAGTAGATGGAGTCACTCCGCTATAACTCAATTGGTGGAGAATCTCACGTGTTAGTCGAAGGTCGCTGGTTCGGTCTCTGCCGGCGGCAACGGTGTTTTTTCGTCCACTCGGTTGATTTCTGCACACTTGTATCGCAATTGCTACAAATGACGTCTCCTGTACTTTTCTTGGCTTGATTTTTGGTTAGTTCTCATTGACGTTGTGCCTAACAAACAAAAAAAAGCGAACCCATAATATTAATTTTCTTTAATTAGTACCTAACTGCATGTATTTCTCCTGCAGGCGCGGCATACCAACGCAGCCAATCTTGAATGGCTACTGCGGCGACTACGAGTGGGATCTGGAAACTCCCTATCACATCGAATGAACGCTTAGCTGGACGAGCGCGTGGACAGCGGGACCGTTCACCTAATGGCTGAATGAATCGTACAAGACATCATCACAAGCATACGACGACTCGAAGATACCTTCGGAATGTTTTCGAGCTCTTATAGTAACAGTAGGACTACTTAGTTCCGATGCCATGATGGTAATCATAATTACTCATATAAGAACTCGTGTAATATTGGGAACGAACTTGAAGTTAAAAAAAAAAGTCCGCGATCTAATTGGGCACGGGTCAACGGTATTTAAAATGCCACTGCCGTGTTTCAGCATTTCAAAGAGAAGAGCGTGGCGCGTAGATCAATGATGACCAAATAGGTATCTGTTTTGCTTAGATGTGTTTCATTCCTATTTTATTTTCATTTTCCTATTTTCCGTTCACTTCCGAGACTACGCACATTCATCGTTTAGGACAGCTATTACAAGACCTACATTTAATTACTTTGTTTTACACATCTTTCTGCCCACATTTTACTAAGGCCTTTTTTTTCGTTCCTATGTCTCTTCCTGCGGGATATCAGACAGAAATACGCTGACTGATCATTCTGAGAGCTTTTGTTCCCCTCGGTGGAACAGGGGCTACGGCGCTCGTCTGCTCGCCTGAAGGTTGCGGGTTCGATGTCGCCGCGGCTGTCGCAATTCGATGGAGGAGAAATGGTAGAGGCCCGTTTACGGTGTGCCATGCGAGGGCACGTTAAGGAGCAACAGATGATCAAAATTTCCGAAGCCCTGCACTGCGGCGTCTCCCTTAACCATCTCGTGGTTTTCGGACGTAAAACTACAGATACTATGAATGATGAACTTTCTCTCTAATTTGTGATCACGTACGCGAGTCATGAAACACGTGTATAGCGCGAAAATGATTGACATTCAAAACAGTGGGCCGCACACCTTTACTTTGGTGACATTCGGTGAAAGGGAGAATCTGCGGGTGTATGCGTCACATTAGAACGTTCACAACTGGCTTACCTGAGACGGGTTTTTTCCACATTCCGTTTTTGATCAGACCACTACTGGAGCAAATCATTGGCACCAGAGTCCGATCGAAACACCCATTATTAACGTAGCTACGGGTACTAGAAAAGTATGCTCCTCTTCCGCTCCGCCTTTCACCCTCAACTGCCCTCAACTCTCCCTTCTAGCGCTCAGGGCTTAGCTCCGCCTGCACGGCACCTGCGTCACGGTGTGGCGCAAGACCGCATACTCGTAAATCCTGCCGCCGATCCGATACCGGCAGTCTGTGCTGCGCGTTCCACAGCCAATCAGATCAGCTGGAAACGATGACGTCAGTGGGGCAGAGCGTGTCACTTGGTGTACGGGTGGTTGAAAACGCGTTTGGCCTATAGTCGCAGCGATCTGGAGCGATTCGCAGCTTTAACGCGTTGTGATAAATTACACAGTTTACGCAGAGAGCTCAAATTGGTCTCTAAATTACCCTTGGAACTTGGTCTACTGTCCCAATGTGTTTGTAAAAACAAATCGTCAAAACCGTTTCAGGGTTCCTTTAAGGCGCCGCGTTTACCCGCCCCCTCAGACGGGTAATTCAAACGTAGCACGTGACTGCGATTATTCACCCAAAGCACACCACGCGTTTTCTCCAGCGCATATACGTCTATATAGAAGCACAATAAGTAGAAAAAGAAGAAAAAAAAATATCTGGGACTCGTCATGTCAACGTGACGCGCTGTCTGTACTGCGGCTGTAGGGAAAATGCCGAGTAATTTTGCCGTTTGCGGGCATTAGCCGAAACAAAGGGGAGCTCGGGCAATGGTGCTCGCCTTTTCGGAAGCATGGTAACAGGATATCTTCACCTCTCCTCGAATGTTTAGTAATGAACGGCTTCGACAAATTGTTTCTGTAAAACGCTGCTCTGACGGTGTTTTACGGCTTCCAGCGATTTGACGATGTTCGAGAAAACGCTTGGTGAGGTTCTCTACCAGAACCAAATGAAATGTAACCTAATGGTGCGATTGCGTGTATCAGACTCTGTGCAATGAAACAGGAACTAGAAAAAAAAAGAACTATTGTATAAAGTCTTGACTATACGTGAAATTCTACTTCTATAGTCGGTTACAACCTAAGAATAAATATAAGCTCCACCTACAGCCACACCTTTGCCACCCCGAGAAAATTAGCATCAAATCACATTTGTTAATTTGTGTGACGCCAAGTACCGTTTGCGCATTTTGCATCGGTGGTTTCCTTATGAAGACACAAGTAGGTGCCACTGGTTATAGGTAAAAAAAAAACGCCGACTTCCTTCGCGATTTCCGCAAAGATTTCGACATCACTATCTGCCAAATACAACTCTTCAGGTAAGGACAATGAAATTTTAATGATTATTGGGCGTATTATTTCAAAAAGTATTTATTGTTGCAACGGAAGTCACGTAGCAAGACTTTCTCGCACAGATGAATGGCTGATGACCCGCAGTTTTCAAGGCAGTGCTTGTTTTTTATTTTTGTTTTGATTTTTATTCTTAGGTTGTCACCGACTATAGGTCACTGAATCTGAAAAGAAAAATGCCCCACTTCCTCGAAGCCAATCGTGAGGAAATGCGAATGCATTGCGTAATGTCCATAACTGCGTTTCGCACGTGAGAACCCAATGTTAGAAGAATAACGTTTTATTTTTTTATACCGTGCAGCCAAATAGCGCCGTTCGCCACACGTGGCGGTTTTCTGTCGCGAGAAACGCGGTATGCGTTTCCAGCTCTAACTGCTAGCGTGCACGGTAAAAAATACTATGAAGTGAACAAAACAGAGTTTATGGCTCGGCGTTGGCGTTTCACAGCGATGTCTCGAGCAAATATTTCCGGATGTTCTTGAGAGGCGCCCAGCCAGCGAACAGTTGTGAGGCGCGAGCGTACGGGAAAGTGGGGCGCAAGGAGGAGAGTGAATGGCGAGAGAAGGAGTGGCGAAGCACAGCACCTACCCTTTCCTACACTCTCTCGCAACACATGCTCTGGTTGCTAGGGGCGACGATAATCGCGCGCGTCCGCAGCGCTTGCTATGGGAGAGGCAGTGAGAGTGGAGAGAGAACACCTGGCGGTGTGGGATTCTCTCTCCACTCTCGTTGGTCAGGCATCCGGCGTTGTACGCGGACGCCGCATACAACGCCGGATGCCTGACCAACGCCTCCTTGACACAGCCCGTCTAAGAAATGCATTTATCACTCGCCAGAAGTCGCACATTACCCAGAGTACGCGGAGCCTTCGCATGATCTCCAAGGTTGCGAGTCTAATGCGGTCATCTGTGGTGCGTTGATCATCTGTGGTCCGCACCACATCTGTGGTGCATCTGTGGTGCGGAAAACAGGGACGCGCCTGCCACGTACAACGAAATAACAAAACATTTTTACCTCGCGCGGAGACTATATCCACTCCCTCATCCAAATCTTAATAGGCCACAAGCCCTTACGCTCAGACTACTGCAGACCGACACGTACCCTAACCTGAGATCCCTTCACGCTATTTATCCTGACGTGTTCCCCAATGACGCTTGCCCCGAATGTGGGGATGTATCCACGCTGGCGCACATGCTCTGGGAGTGCAAGGCAATGTACACTAACCCCAACACTACATCGGTCAGGTGGGAGGCGGCCCTTCGCACTCCCTCCTGGCCGACCAACTTTGGGCCGTCCAGCAGGCCCGCGGAGCGGCCGATAGGCTTGGCCTAACGGTCCCGACGTGGGAGACGCCCGCTGCGCGCTGACGCGCGCCTTGCAGGACCTCAAATAAAGTTTCGCAACCAATTGGGAGGTTACGCAAAATAGTGTAAGCTCTAAAACTAAGATTTATCGTAATTAACACTTTTCTTACAGTTGCATCCGTTACCTCTATTAGCACTCGCAAAAATAGCAATAAATCCAGTCTGTATGATCCACCCGACTATTGGCCTATCCCCGCGAGTGGGTAGGTGCCAATCATCTAAGGAGCATCATCGTCATCATTAACTGTGTTAGCTACAGCGGCACTACCATATACCTCGTGGCCCGTGCCAGTCGAGCACGAGAAAGGCAGAAGAAGCGACGACTGGTGTTTCTGGGCTTAAGTCCCGGTTCCGCTCTGTATCACCGTTCGCCATGGAGAACATTCGGAGCATCCGGTTTCTCACTTTTATTCTTTACTTCTGCGCCGTAAGTACACGAATCATCGCGGCACATATCGAATATCTTAGATACATTGCACGCCGATTCCTATCGGAGATACTTAATGTATTTAACGTAAACTGGCCTGTGGAGGGATTTTCAACGCCGTTATGTTTTGTTTGTGAGAACTACTTTGGCAAGAGTAACGTTTATTCTAGAATTGCATCACTGAGACATACATTTAAATTACTTACAGCAAGCAGAGGTACCAGGACACCGATGTTCTCTATTGGGGACCTTTCGTAGGATTAGGATGGCGCCATTACCATGACGTTGTCTTGCATTACATATTTGACTTATCCGAAAACATATAAATATTGTGGAATACCGGATCACGTGGTCGTAATCTTGAGCAGCTACGGAACTCAACCAGATGAACATTGAGTGGTTATAGGCCTTTAACCAAGAGGATTTTACGCCGTGAAGCTGGTATAAATCTGCGGCAGTGGCGTAACTGTGAACACGTTTCTTTTTTTTTACTGCACTATGCATAGTATAAGAAAGTGCGTATTTAATTTTAGTTATACTAGTTATCTTGAAAATTCGCTGCCAGCGTCGAATAGCCCGGTTCTATTATGATAATATCAATCCGAACACCTATATGCCGAACGTGCTAAAACTGTGTTATTGAGTAGATGCCGCTGACGGGCCGCTGACGACAGTTGGTTTCTCAAGGAAATGAGAAATGCTTGTCAGAACTCGAAATGAATATTCGACGATTACAGCCTGCTCAGCTAGCTGGTAAAGTGGCACTATGAAAGAGAACACAAATCTAAAAATGTGGGATACAGCTTCTTGTCAATTATCGAGGAGTAGAAGCTCCCGAAGTTGTCAGATTACAGCCTCTGACGGACTCGGGTTCGAAGAGATGTTTTCAAAGAGGTCGACTCCACACTCCGATTCTAAACTCGGCGCGCGTCTCACTCGATAACAAAAACTTGAAGGCCGTTTAAGCTTCTCATTCAACAGGGGAAGGCCACATCATTTCGTGCTGCGTCGGTTTCATGGTGCACGTGCATTTAAATTCATTTCCCACAGCGCACTCGAATCTTACTGCCCACTATACTGCTAAAGATTGTTCCAGGGAGTGCATAAATAAGGTGATGTTTCGTACTTTCAGGTGAGCAACTTTTTCTGTGCCTGTACAAGTGTCATGGGTGAATACAGCAGGGTCAAGGGTGAGTGATTATTTTCCGTGTAATATTTGCGCTTCTGAGCACTGAGGTATGCCGCGTGTCTCTGCCCTATAGTCGGACATAACCGTTTACCAACTCAATTAATCTATACATGATTCAAGTTTTATTGCGACAGCAATTATACGGACACCGGGTGATTGTTTGCCGTCGCCGTGATGTTCCATATAGAGTCTAGACCAATAAAATCGCCTCACGTGTCGCATGTTTTGTGTTTGAGTGGAAGTGTGTGAGGGCTGCCGATGATCGCTGCTCAAGCAGGAACGTATAGCTTGCTGACTGTATTTCGTCGCGTGACAGGCGCGTCACAGTAATAGCCGATAGGAGGAGCAGGTGTGTGTAGCTTAGGCAGGAAATGTGCACTTTGAGCGACCGGGCGTAATCAACCGTATATTTAGAGGCAACCGTATATTTAGAGCAACCGTATAAAGCAACCGTATATTTAGAGGGGATCCGCAGACAGCTCTTAACCTTCGACGACTGGTAAGATGGGTTGCTCTCTCACCGGAAAGTTTGTGTTGAAGCCATATACAGTACGAATATCACTATGCTCGCTGTGGCGACCTCGTTTCGTTGAGCAGCGAGCTGCTGCCCTTTCTTTGTATAACATTCTGAATTGTTTCTGGCAGAATTAAATCTGGGAGAACCACGTCTCCTTCAAATATTTTTATGTATATTTGTCACGGCTTTGTCAAGACAAACCTTCAGTCAGCTTCAGAAGCTTGGGGCCGAGTTCACAAAATTTATTTTTCGTATGTGCGTTCGGTCATTGGCTAGCTGGTTTTGCTAATCAAATGCTAAAGATAGACGTATAACTTGAAAAACGGCCTCTGCGAACAACTCTGCAAACACTGTGCAACCAATATAAACCCGTACTTACTTGTTTCGTTTTTTTTAATTTTTTTCTAAATACCACTAATTTGTGAAACATTTTGCGAGAAGTAGTTGTGCAAGGAAATGATGTGTTTGATTTTCAAATATTTTTAGATATATATGGGACAACTATGATATATCTTGCTTGTGGGCCATTGTTAAATACATGTGTCTGTGAAGAGTTCTTTATTGTGCCCTTTGTGTAAGAGCTCTCCAGGCAGGATTGACAGCATTACTAATTATATAAATATGTCTGAGATCGTGATAGGTGAATAGTCTCTCATGGAAGTTTTTAAACTTGAGGCGTCTTTGTCAACTGGGGCCTTAAATTCTACTATTCAGAGTAATGACGCAGTGCATGCAAGCAATTTTTTTCCCAATATATCAAGTTCTCCCTTGATAGGGTGATTAAATAGCACAGCTTTTTTTCCGACACCATTTCTGCACAAAAAATTTCTGAATACCAACAGCAAAGTAAGAATGAATATGCGAACTTTTTGTTCCCAACATTTTTTTGGCAATAGTCAACCTGTTTTTGGTAATATTTTGTGCGACGTCCTAATTGGCTGACATCTGTGCGTGCATTTGGTCATAGTGTAATAACAGTATCTGCTGACACTTGTCTCGTTTCGTATTGTTCTATCACCAAATTTTGTGTCGAGTTCGATGATTACTGAACTAATAATGGCTTTTTTTTTTGCTGTGTACACGTCATGTGTTTTAGTTTTAATTTCATTCGTCGAAACATTATAGTATACAACTGAAACTAAAACTTTCTGTAGCTTTGATATTTCTATTTTGACGCAGCGGAAGGACTCGTCTTCGACATCATCTACGGCCTTGGATGTGGCCTCAATTTCATCAGTGACGTAATGATGATCCAAGCGCTGTGGAAACTGGTACGTGAACAGTGCTAATACTCGTTTCGGAATGCGCTTTTTATTATACAGCATTCCGGCATTGTAGATAACACGGTTGACGCAGCCAATAGAGGGGGGGGGGGCAGCTCACCCACTTGCGAATTCTCATATTTCCATGGTTTACACATACGCACACAAACCAACCCATGTATAAACATACGTACAAAAAGGCTGACCCCCTCCTCCGGAGCAAATTTTTTTTGTCGAAGACTCCACTTAAAAGATAACTTTGTGCATGTGCAAAGTTTTATTGTCGGTGCCATTGTCAACGCAGAGAGAGGCGAAGGAGAAGTTTCTACTGTTCATCATCTGGAACACCTTCACAACCTGTGCCTGTTACGTCACGGATATATTCCAGAATAGTTTCACCAGCAAGCACGTAAGAGGCCAGCCACTATTCACCTTAGTTTGAATACTTTGTTTGTGCGAAATTTGTTGTCTTGGGCAAAGGATAACGTTTTGTTACCTGATGGAGGGTATGGGCACTTTCACAGAGATGCTGTGCATAGAACAGTGATGCCTCAGCTCAGTAAAGTAACGATATAATAGACTACAGGACACCAATGTTCCGTTATGAGATGTCTTCCGCATTCGCTGATTTGTTCCTGGTACTATTTAACTGGCCAACCAAAACACTGCATTTAGGAGGGCTTGACTTTCGATAAGAAAGCTTTGCTTTTATCGACCATGGAAAGATATCGTTCAGTTGTTTTCATTATGTTATGTTATCTGGAACCTACCCGGCCGGTTTTACTCGACGAAGCGCCAAAAATATCTCGTGACCTGTCGCAACATGTGTGGTCCCTAAATTGATTCGTATAAGCTAACCTTGATTGATATGTGGGGTTTAACGTCCCAAAACCACTATATGATTATGAGAGACGCCGTAGTGGAGGGCTCCGGAAATTTAGACCGCTTGGGGTTCTTTAACGTGCACCCAAATCTGAGCAGTATAAGCTAACCTTACGGCTCTTACATAACATCCAAGCGCCGGGAAAGTGACAGGCTGCCATTGTTGACGTTTGCTTTTTCAAACCGAGAGATTATTGCAACCTGGCGTTACGTCATCAAGAATGCAGTGAATACGCATGCGCAAGCCAGGTCTGCATGTGTACAAGTACACCAGCATCATTGAATAAACGGCTTTTTCGTTTCCTGCTGCTCGGTTGTTCACGGTAGTCGGCGGATCACCGTCGAGAGCAGTCGCACCTCACTTCGGCTCCGCCAATTTTCGGCCCTCGCGTCGGTCCTTTCGACCCTATCCGGATAATTTCTTCACGGGTGGCTGGAGCACATTGTCTGGATTTCTTCGACACCCACTTTATTGCGAAACTCGCCCGGGGTGGCCCGGGAGAGCTTTCGAAAGCCTTCGACCACGCCGTGCACCGACCTAGGCCTCTTAGGCCTAGCTCGAGTGCGGCCGCCTGCACATCAGCTGACAGACGGAGCGACCGCCCGGCCGCCCGCCGCTGCCTCGTCGCCCATCTCCTAGCTGTCCACCGCTATGGAGTATATTGTCGAAGGACAGGACGTGTCCCCCGAGGAACTCTCGGACGAATCCTGGCAGTCGCCAGGCCTCCGCGCCCAAGAGCAACGCCGCGCAGCCTTGCGCCTTGCCACCGCCGCAACTAAGCCCACCACCACGCCGGCTTCTCTGCCCTCGTCGAAGCGGGTAAATACATCGCCTCCGCAGCACCGCCGCCGCGCTCCGCTCCCTCGTCTCCCGGCGGACACGATTCACATCGTCGGCCGCCCAAAAAGCCCCGTAGAACTCACCAAGCTACAGCCTTGGCACTTGTACACCGCCTTGCTGCAAGCAGCGTTCCTGCAAGACCTCCCGCCCGCATCTCGCGACACGGTGCGGATCCACCCCGTCAACAACACTTTTACGCTCAGCGTCGCGGACTCGGCTCGTGCACAAGCATACCTCCGCATCACCTCCCTCACGGTTTCCGGCAACACTTTCACCGTCCACCTTTACGCCCCACCGCCAGACGATGCCCTCAGGGGCATACTGTACCACGCCTTCGACGACTTCACGGACCAAGCCATCCTTGAAGACCTTCAGGCAAGCAATCCTACCCTCTCTGTTGTGGGCGGCCGCCGCATGGGCAAGGCCCCTCACATCTTGGTCACCCTCATGGAGCCGAAACTACCGCGGTGGATCTTCTACCACGGTGTCCAGCTTCGCCTCCTTCCGTTCCGCAACAAGGTGGAAGCCTGCTACAATTGCCGCTCGACCGGCCACCGGACCGACGTGTGCCCCAAGCCGCGGCAGGAGCGGTGCCATCGGTGCGGCGCTGCTCACCCCACACCGCCCGAAGGATCGCCACCCACTTGCAACCCCCGCTGCATCGTCTGCAATGGGAATCACTCCACGTACAGTTCCAACTGTAAACACCGCTACGTGCAGCGCCCTCAACGCCAGAAGGCCCCGGCACCTGACACACACCCCCCGCCACAACAGCCTGTTCCGCCCGCAGCGGTAGTGCGCTCTTCCCAGCAAGCAGCAAGTGGTCCCTCACCAGCTCCACCGCCCAAGTCGGTTACTGCCTCTCCGCCCCCCGTACCAGCGGTGCCTAAACCCACATCACAGCCCATGAATTCGACATGGCCCCGCGGCGCCCCCGGCTTGCCCTCGGAGCCGCAGGTTGTTGCACTGCAGCAAGAAAACGCCTCCCTCCGACAGCAGGTCACTGCACAAAGCGCTCAAATTGCAGCTCAGAAGACCCAAATTGATTCCCTCCAAGCGAAACTGCAAGCTCTTGAAGAGAAGCTGGAATCAGCCATCACAGTGAAATCCTCTCTGCCCTCTACCATTTGCTCCTCCTCCGACATGGACGTTCAGACTCCCGAAGGATGCACTGGCAAGCGCCGTCGACCCAACACTCCCCTTGAATCTCTTCACTTTTCTGAAGAGGTCCAGGTATCCATCAAGACGGCCTTGGTGGATCTTGAAGAGCGGTTGGATAGCCGCTTCAACTCCGTCCACCAGCTTCTCACTGCACAGCACGAAGCTCTAAATTCCCTGCGCACAGACTTCGCCGCCTACCCCCCCGCCACGTCCTTCCAATCTCTACAGTCAACAGTTGATAGCCTACAAACTGCCATGCTTGGAAGCATCCGAGCAAAGCTACCCCTCCATGCCCGCACCACCACCTCCTCCGGCGCCGCCCGAACCTCGCAAACACCGGTCGAGGCAACATCTTCCGCTGTTAAAAATGGCTGACCGATCCATCGTCACCATTTGGCAGTGGAACTGCCGTGGTTTTCGTCCCAAGCGTAACCACCTCCTTCTCCACCTACAACAACTAGACCCCTCGGACGCGCCTGATATCATCGTACTACAGGAAACTCACGCCGACGTCTCCCTCTCGGGTTACGTCGCCTACAACCAAGTAACTCACCATCCTCTGCCCCATCCCGTGACGGCCGTCCTCACCCGGCGGACGCTCGCTGTCAATCGACACGATCTACCCTTCCCTGCAGTCCATCACGTCTTTCTCGAGACACTACCTCAGCAACGTGAACAGCCCTCTCTGTTTATTCTCAACGTGTACAACCCCCCTCGCTCCACTGAAGACGCGTCTCTCCTAGCCTTGCTCCGTGCCGCTGCAGCGAAAGCAGCCAAATCACCCCTTCTTATTCTCGGCGACTTCAACGTCAAGCATCCGGACTGGGGTTACTCGAAGGCAGATGGCCCCGGAAGGAGGCTGTGGCAGCTCGCTCACGATCTCAACCTTTCCCTGCTCACCGACCCCACGCAACCAACGCGCATCGGCAACAGTGTGTGCCGCGATACCACCCCGGACCTCAGCTTCTGCCGCAGCGTGCCCGACGCGCGCTGGTATAACACGCATCAGTCCCTCGGCAGTGACCACTATGTCCTCACCATTCAAGTTCTCACCTCCCCCAGCAAGCCGCGCCCACACACGGCCCGCTATACAGACTGGGACGCTTTCCGAGAACGCCGGTTGCACTCCGCCACTTCCAACATCGAGGACCTCTCGACGTGGACCGACCAGCTGCTAGAGGACCTCGACGCAGTCACCGCCTCGATCCCCACCACGAAGGACTATCCGGCAACTGACGCCCGTCTTGCCCACCTGTGGGCCGCCCGCACCGGCCTTTGCAACCGTTGGCAGAAGCAACGTCACAACCGTCGCTTACGCCGCCGCATTGCGCACCTCGATCGTACGATCGAGCAACACACCACCGCGCTCGCCCGCCAACAGTGGGAGCAGCTCTGCTCGGGTCTCTCTGGTCAGTTGGGCTGCAAACAGTCCTGGCATCTCCTCCGCCACCTCCTCGACCCTGCTTCTGCCAAGTTGGTCGCTCGGCAGCAGTTACAACGAGTGGTCCGGGCTTACCCCGGCGACACTCCGTCGCTGATGGCAGACCTGTCCGCCAAATACCTTCAGCTTCTGCCTCCTGGCACACCTCCTCCCCCTCTCGCGTCCTACTCTGGGGCCCCCAACCCAGTACTGGACGCCGATATCACGGAAGCGGAGGTCTACGCGGCATTACAGAAGCTCCGCACCACTTCCGCCCCCGGCCCAGATCGCATCCCCAACAAGCTCCTCCGAAACCTCGACGCCCCTTCGGCTGCTACCCTCACTTCGTTCCTCAACGAGTGCTGGCGCTCCGGCAACCTCCCCCAATCATGGAAACACGCTCGCGTGGCTTTCATCCCCAAGCCGGGCAAGAAACTCACAATCGAGAATCTCAGGCCCATTTCACTCACCTCGTGCGTCGGCAAGCTTCTAGAACATGTCGTTCTCGCTCGCTTGCAAACGTACACGGACGCACACCATCTCCTTCCCCACACCATGCTTGGTTTCCGCCCCCACCTATCCACGCAAGATGTCCTCTTACAACTCCACCATGATCTCCTCGACCCACCCACATTTTCAGACACAAAGGCTCTCCTTAGCCTGGACCTTCACAAGGCGTTCGACCACGTCTCCCATTCGGCTATCCTTGCCGAACTCGCAGCCCTCAATCCCGGCACCCGCACCTACAACTACATTCGCGCGTTCCTCACCGCCCGCACGGCCGAAATCATCATAGGGGACCTCCCGTCTCCCACGTACGAGCTTGGCCCTCGTGGCACCCCTCAGGGCGCCGTCTTGTCGCCTTTTCTATTCAATCTTGTCCTCCGCTCGCTTCCTGGCAAGCTGGACCGTATCCCCGGTCTTAAACACACCCTGTACGCGGACGATATTGCTCTCTGGGTCACGTCGGGCTCTGACGGCCATATCGAGCAGACGTTGCAACGCGCAACCGACGTCGTCACGTCCCACGTGCACGCGGCCGGTCTTACTTGCTCAGCGGCCAAATCGGCCCTTCTTCTCATGCGGCCTCCCGACCGGCGTCGCTACAAAACTCCCCACCCCACCATCACGGTTCATGCCAACTCTACTCCTGTCCCCGTCGTTTCGCATCTCCGCGTGCTCGGGCTGATCCTACAGTCCAACCGCCATAATACACACACCATAGACAAGCTCTCGCTCTCGGTGCAGCAGACCGCACGTATGCTCGCCCGTGTCCGTGCGCGGCGTGAGGGCATGCGAGAACACGATCTACTTCGCCTTGTCGACGCTTTCGTCGTTTCCCGCCTCACGTACGGCCTTCCTTATACACGTCTCCTAAAATCGGAACGCGATAAAATTGACGTCCTCATCCGCCGGGCATACAAGACTGCCCTCGGCCTTCCCCCCAACACGTCCACCGATCGTCTTCTCCGTTTGGGTGTACACAACACGCTCGACGAGTTGATTGAGGCTCACCGCTCCGCTCAAGTGCAACGCCTTTACCGTTCGCCGACCGGTCGCCACATCCTTTCCTCCATCGGCCACGACACCTCCTCCCACCCTCCGGATCTGGTCTCATTACCCCATGCTATTCGAGCGGCGTTCTACATCAAGCCGCTACCTAAGAATATGCTGGCGGGCCACCACGACGCTCGCCGCCAAGCCCGTGCCGCCATGCTTCACGCAAAGTACGCCGACCACCCGGCCGTCGCCTACGTAGATGCGGCCCGATACAATGCACGCAGGGACGCCTTCGTAGTCGTTTCCGTGTCGCCCTCCTCAGCTCCTTTGGGGCCGACCATCACGGCTGGCACCGTCAGAACGCCTTACGCCGTCGAGGCGGAGGAAGTGGCCATTGCTTTGGCCGCGACCTCGGCTGACGCAAGCGTCATAATCAGCGACTCGAAACAAGCCATCTCGAATTTCGCGCGAGGTCTCGTCTCGCCTACCACCCTACGGCTACTTCGGCCCCTACTGCAGCAAGATGAGCAGTGCCGCATAGAACTGATCTGGGTCCCCGCCCACTCGGGTCACCCCGGCAACGAGACAGCTCACCAACGCGCTCGAGGATTCGTCGACCGAGCGGTGGGCCACTCAGAGTCGGACGCCCTGGTGCCGGAGCCCCTGGTCACCTACCACGACATCACTCAGCACTATCGCCTCGAGCGATATTTCTATTCACATCCTCACAGCAGCCTTCCCAAGCGGTCCGAGATCGCCTGGCGTCGCCTACAGACCCGCACCTTCCCGTGCCCCCTCGTGTTTTCATACATGCACCCAGGTGCCATCGATCCACGCTGCTGCCTGTGCGGCAACGTTGCCTCGTTGAACCACATCCTCTGGGGCTGCCCGGAGGATCCCCCGCCCGCCGACCTCCTTTGCTCACCCCCCACCGAGGGACAATGGGAGGCCCTTCTCTCCAGCAACGACATAGACATCCAGACACGGGTCCTGAAACGAGCGGAAGAAGTCATCGAGAAACACAGCCTGGCAGCCTTCGTGGCTTAGCCTCCCTTACCCCTCACCCCTTCGACTAATAAAGTTGTTACTCACTCGGTTGTTCACATGGTGTCAGAAGTGGGATCGGTGGTTCGTTAGATACCACCGTGAAGTCGGGAATGAATCAACGCATGAACCGGCCGCCAACAACCGTTGTAGGGATGGCGTCAACACTGCTGCAGCCACCGAGACCGCTTGACACGGCTGGTGACACGTTTTACAACTGGACTGTTTGGAAACGTGAGTTTGACCTTTTTTGCTACAGCGACGGAACTGAGTATGCAGCCCAACTAAGTTCAAGCCGCTACTTCTTTGGTGACAGTAGGTGAAGACGCAAACAAAAAATAAAAAGTTTTGTACTTTCAAGTTCGACAGCGATGATGACAAATAAAAAGAGCTCGGAAATATCATAGCTAAGTTCGAGACCCGTTTCAAGCCATCTGAGAATGTAACCTTTAACGAATTCCGATTTGGGTTGTTATGCCAGCGAGTCCTCGTCAAACGACCGTGCCTCTGAAAAAGGCAATCTGGGTCAAGGCCAGCCCGCCGTCTGCCCGACGCGAACATCTCAACGGCGTGAACACGCGCGGCGCCTCTCTCGCCCACGTGCATTGAGTCATCGGCGCACGTGACAGCGAGCCGGCGTTCTCGTGCCGGGTGGTCTGACGCATGGCGCGGCGACCCCCATTGGCGGAATCTGCCCGGACGACCCGCGGCGCTTCTGATTGGACACTTTGGTTGGACCCGGTGTAAATAAAAGAAGCCCTGCGGCGCGTCGCGATCGGAGGTCCTAGGAGAGGAGTCCCCGTGTCGGAGTGCCGACATGTGTGTGAGTCAGCGGTTTTAGGCGAAAGGCTGACCTATGTGTTAGAGAGAGGAGCTCGGCTCTTCGAGTCTCTGCCGGCCCCAGTGCCGAAATTGTAACGCCTCTGTATATATGCTGTACATAAACCTTGTTTAACTCACCGTCGTCTCGTCCGCTCGTCTCCTCAGCTCTGCGCAGAAGCAGTCGCGAGCTGAGAAACATACGCTACCAAACGGCTGGTGACCTTCCCGGCGGGGTCGAAAGCAGTGGCGCCTCCGGGACCGCGTCGGCGTCGCCGTCTTTCGCAACAGTGGTGGCTTCGGCGGGATCGGTCCGCCGTTTCTCAACAGTGGTTGGCAGCTGCGGGATCGGCCGGCGTCAGCGACATCGATGCGGTGAGTGCCTGATGTTTTCCCCTCAGTTCACCAGACTACTCTAGCTCAGGTTGTAGTAGTTTAGAGAAGGGCTGTGTGAAGCATTAGAGTGAGCTTTGATCGTTTCAAGCAAAGTCGAAGTGCTTTGAAACCAAAGTTAATGCGGAGGGGGTAAACACGGGAGAGTGAAAAGTTGCTTGCGCGTCTTGCTAGTTGACTTATAGTGGGTACGGCAAGTAAATTGTTAACAGGGGCAAACAGCAAGAGGCTAGTGTGAACGATGGAGAACCTTAAAGTGAAGGAACTCATCGAAATTTGTGAGGAACTCGGCATTACTTTGGGCCGTGCGAAACGAAAGCAAGCGATCCTTGAGATCATGAAGGATGAGGGAGTGTCGGCTGAGGAAGTCGATGAGGCCTGGGTGGATATTAAAGCACGCCGTGAGGAGGCTGAAAGGCGAGAAGTAGAAGCTCGCGAACGTGAGGAGGCTGAAAGGCGAGAAGCTCGTGAAGAGGCTGAAAGGCGCGAAGCTCGCGAACGTGAAGAAAGGCGCGAAGCTCGCGAACGTGAAGAAAGGCGAGAAGCTCGCGAGCGCGAGGAGGCCGAGAGACAAGAGCGCCTAGAGTTGAAACGACTAGAATTGGCAATCCTACAGTGTTCGCAGGCGCCTAGCGTAGCTTCTCCGACGATTCAGGTCAGCGGTTTCAGAATTCGGGACCAACTGCCACCGTTCGTAGTAGGCGAGGACATGGCGAAGTATCTCGTCAAGTTTGAACACGTCTGTGAGCGAAATGCTTTGGAGCAGTCTCTTTGGGCGCGGAACCTGCTAGCTCTTCTTCCCGGCGAAGTGTCCGACGCGATAACTTGCTTGTCGAGGGAAGCGTTTGAGAGCTATGACGAGGTTAAGGAAGTGCTCTTGAGACGTTATAAGTTGTCACCCGAGGCTTTCAGGCAAAGGTTCCGGTATGCTAAAAAGGGGAATGAGTCACACGTTGACTTCGCGTTTCGTCTTAAAGCCGATTTGATCGAATGGCTCAAGGGCGAAGGTGTTTATGACGACCGCGATAAAGTGGTGGAATGCGTTGCATTGGAGCAATTCTACCGCTGCATCGAGGAGGATGTTAAACTTTGGCTGCAGGACAAACTTGGTGAAGTACAGTTAAACAAGGCAGCAGAGTTAGCTGAGGAGTATTATACTCGCCGAAAGTTGCATAGCAGGGCAGTGCGCGTTGAAAAGGATGAAAGAAAAGAGGGCTTTTCAAAGAAACCTGATCAACGGAAACCCGCTCCGCACCGTAATTTCAAAAAGGACCCGTCTCTATTACGAAGGACACTGTAGAGGAAGAGAAAATAGAACCGGAAAACAAACGGAAGCCGCTAATCTGCTACAACTGTAAAAAGGAAGGGCACATCGCGAGAAACTGTCAGGAAAAGTTTGCCTTCGCAACGATCCGAGAATCAGAAAAAAACATGCGGTTGTTGGAGCCGTATCTCCAAGAAATTAGGGTCAATGAGAAAACGTGCCGAGCACTTAGAGACTCAGCGGCAACCATGGACGTTGTCCATCCTTCATTGGTGTCTCCGGATGACTTCACAGGAGAATGCGCGTGGATCAGGCAAGTCGCCGAGGAGCAGAGTGTTCGCTTACCAATCGCCACCGTTGTCATTGAAGGCCCGTTCGGTAAGCTTTGCACCGAAGCGGCTGTGTCTGCCGCGCTGAATGGTCGTTTTTCTTATCTTTTCTCCAACAACTCGGAGCAGCTTCTCAAAGAGCAGGGCAAATCGTTCTTCCCCAACTTAGCGTGCATGGCTTCCACGCGATCGCAAGCGCGAAAGCTTTCGCGGAAGCTGGACCTGGTTCCATGCGGTGAACTCTCAAGTGACCTTGTCGGCGGGTCGACGGAACCCCAGAAGGGAAATTTTCCGCATGAGTCATGTGAGCAGTCACGCGAGCGGCCCGTCGCGGGAGCGGCCGGCGCGGTATGCGCTGGGGGAGACGACGTGGCGCCATTGAGTCAGAGCGAGAGGGTTGCAACGCTCTCGCCTGTAGCGGAAAGTTGGAGCGAGCTGCCGAGAGTTGATCGAGAGACGCTCATTCGGGGGCAGAGTGAGGATCTCTCGATTGAAGCGCTCGTGGAAAGCCAGAAAAACGCGGCAAAAGTGCTGTCGAAGGAGCACTACGAGAAATCGGGAAAGAAGCGCGCTTTTGAAGTTGATAATCAGGTAATGCGGCTGCAGCCACCCAAAAGGAACAAGCTTGAGGTTGATTGGGAAGGGCCCGCCAAAGTATTATCGAAGCCTTGCGATACAAATTATGAGGTGCAAGTAGGAAGGCGGCAGCACAAAATTTACAACTTGATGAAACCCAATGTTCAACATCAAGCGGTCGTAAATCAGCTGTTGAAGGCTCCAGTGGAAGAGGAAGCAGAAAATTTGAGTTCTAGTGAGGTGATCGAAGGGAGATCGAAAGTAATTTGGGAGCAGATAAACCTAGAGCCTAGCTTAAGTGAAGGAGGACCTGAGAAAGAGGACCTGAGAAAGATTGGTTCCGAGTTTGAAGACGTGTTTTCGGACCGCCCCGGAAACATGAGGGTGATCGAACACGATATCGAGCTAAGCGGTGAGGAGTCAATCAGTAGCAAGCCGTATCGTTGTTCCCCTGTGCAACGTCGCAAGTGTGAGCCGCTCTTGGTGCCGCATAGGTATCGTCGCCTAAAAGTGGCCGGTTACTGAGGTGGAGCATGTTGCTCCACAGCGCAACTTTGACGTTCGCTAAAGAAAAAAAAAAGGGAAAGGTAAACGTTAATGCAGGTGCATTGAGCAGTGCGTTTAGTTAGTACCTTCTCAACCTTTCGGTTTCTGGCTGGCGATTCGGGGCAAAATTTTGACCTCATCACGACCTGGCCTGAGCGCTCTCGTTCAGAGTGATCTCAAGGGGCCAACTTTATGTGGTATTCTAATCCGTTACGTTGTTGTACGTGAAAAAAAAAATTGAGTTGTCATTTTAGGGGTCTTTTGTCCCACATGTGCCTCTTGATGTAGAGGGAACAAAATTCCGATAGACACGTAGATAGGTACATGTTGTACTATACTTTGTCTAGTGTTCTGTCGGGTGACCGAGGGCACTTGCTTGTGTCGTGTGTTGTCTGTTGTCGAACCGTTCTTAGCAAGTTGCAGAACCATCGACAAGTGCTGAACCCGAAGATGGTCAGAAGAGACGAGTGAAGCTGGTCAGCAAGTTGTGGCGACAAGCCAGTGGGGCTGGGATCCGTCGTCAAAATGGGATGTGTTCCCGGACCAGTCTGGAGCTGTATTCTCCCCATGGCCCTGGAGGCGAACCTGGAGGGACCAGGCGAACGAGCGCACCTGACATCCGAGCCCCGTGGAAGCAGCTCGTCTTTCCGGTGCATTGTCTGGCGGCGGGGGTGCTGTTATGCCAGCGAGTCCTCGTCAAACGACCGTGCCTCTGAAAAAGGCAATCTGGGTCAAGGCCAGCCCGCCGTCTGCCCGACGCGAACATCTCAACGGCGTGAACACGCGCGGCGCCTCTCTCGCCCACGTGCATTGAGTCATCGGCGCACGTGACAGCGAGCCGGCGTTCTCGTGCCGGGTGGTCTGACGCATGGCGCGGCGACCCCCATTGGCGGAATCTGCCCGGACGACCCGCGGCGCTTCTGATTGGACACTTTGGTTGGACCCGGTGTAAATAAAAGAAGCCCTGCGGCGCGTCGCGATCGGAGGTCCTAGGAGAGGAGTCCCCGTGTCGGAGTGCCGACATGTGTGTGAGTCAGCGGTTTTAGGCGAAAGGCTGACCTATGTATTAGAGAGAGGAGCTCGGCTCTTCGAGTCTCTGCCGGCCCCAGTGCCGAAATTGTAACGCCTCTGTATATATGCTGTACATAAACCTTGTTTAACTCACCGTCGTCTCGTCCGCTCGTCTCCTCAGCTCTGCGCAGAAGCAGTCGCGAGCTGAGAAACATACGCTACCAAACGGCTGGTGACCTTCCCGGCGGGGTCGAAAGCAGTGGCGCCTCCGGGACCGCGTCGGCGTCGCCGTCTTTCGCAACAGTGGTGGCTTCGGCGGGATCGGTCCGCCGTTTCTCAACAGGGTCCAGGGATCAGCAAGAGGGAGAAGCGTTTAATGACTGGCTCACGGAGCTGCGAACTCTTACAAGAAGATACGAATTCAATGAGCTTGAGGAACGAATGATTCAGACCGGAACAATCCCTGGCATCAACGATAAAGATTTCCAGCAGAAGCTTCTCTCTGAAAACTCCTCGTTTTCAAAAGCAGTAGAAATGTGCCGCGCAAGAGAACCAGCATAAAAACAATTACGAGAAATCGACTGATCTTATTGATTGATGTGCGGGGTTGAACGTCCCAAAACCGCCATATGATTATGAGAGACGTCGAAACCGCGAGGAATCCGATCCAAAACCGACTATCCAACAATAACTGCCATCAAACAGAGTGCAACGCCTCGCCTGCACTGTGGTCTTGAAAAGCTCCATTATCGAAAATGTTTGGCTCGGGGTAAACCATGTAACAACTGCGGCAGAAGCAATAATTTTACTCGTGTGTGCCGTCAGCTAAAGCAAACATCAAGATGCACCACACGTGGAGTAGTAGTAAACAACTTTATTAACCACGTGTGAAGTGAAGCAAGTTGTTTCAGGCACTGACAAAGAATACTTTTTACAAGTGCTAGAAGCGTACGCTATCTTCAGTGAGGACTGTTGGTCGGCGATAATTGTTATTGCTCGCTCGGCGTTTTATTGCAATATTGACACGGGAGCTAACTGCATGCGTCATGCCTGCGTCGATGTTACGAAAACTAACAACACAGCTGGCACAGCTATGCTAGACCACTTTGCGGCGCTTTTTTTCGGCCACAAGCAAACCGCTCTTGATCTTGCTGAAGATCACTTTACCCACTTCGAACAACGCTCGGACGTGTTCAGTGGAATTTTTCACCGTACATCAGTTCATTCCCGTAACAGGGAGTGGCAGTGTTGCAGAACGCTTAGTACTGATATCCCGTGTACGCTCAGCCAACGCCCTGCAAGTCCAGCCGGGACCCAAGGGTCGGCTTCGATGATGTATATATTCCAAGGCCTTGGGGGAACAGAAGAGTGTTACGAAGAACATCGAACTCAATCCCGGAGCGCGAGGCAGTGTCAAGCCAGCCCGAAGAGTCTCGGTTGCTTTTCCAAAACGCTTGAAACATCAGCTCGATACAATGGAGCATGGTGTCGTCGTCGTCGTTCAAGGTAACTGAATTTACCGCCTAGGCAAGCCACATGATTGTAGCGGTTAGAAATTACAAAGTGCGCATTTGTTTATATCCTTCAGATTTGAATAAGTCTATACTGAGGGATCACCATCATATGCCAACATTAGAAAATAGTAGTTCCGCGCCTGCATTGGGCAAAGTACTTTTCAACGTGAAGCATCTTCGGGATTTTGGCAAATCAAGCTAGACCAAGAAACTTCATTGCCGTGTACGACCACTCCATACGACCGCTACAAATTTCTGCGCATGCCCTTCGGTATCGCCTCTGCCCCAGAAATGTTTCAGCCTTCTACCACAAAGTGGTAGAAGGCCTGAGTGGTGTTGCCGTTATAATGGATGACATTCTCTTATGGGGAAACTGTCAAGCAGAGTATGACTATAATCTAGCAGCTTTATTCGCACGCTGCAGGAAGCGCAATCTGAAGTTGAATTTAAAAAAAAAGTGCCATTTTTTGCAGCCGCAAGTTCGCTACATGGGTCACATCCTCCCCCAAGATAGACTCTGCCTGGGTCCCGGGAGAGTAGACGACATATTGAAAAAACCACCACCACAATTTTTTAAGGAGCTACAGGTTTTTCTCGGACTGATTATCTTTGTGGCTTGTTTCATCACAAAATGTCTTCACTGTCCCCTCCGAGAACTCTTGAAGAAGAACCCGGCATAGGTGGGGGCACAAAAGACCCACAAAAGTTGCTAAGGTCTTCACACTTGTTTAACAAAAGCACCCATCCTTTCCTATTTTGAGAAAGAAATTTGCATGGCGTTGTCACTAGGCGCTAGCCAGAAAGGAGTAGGGGCAGTTATTTTGCAAAACGCACGCCCTATCACCTACTCGTCGCGACTGCTTACCAAGGCGCGAGAGAATTACGCCTAAATCGAAAAAGAAATGCCAGCTATAGTTCACGAATGCGCAATGTCTGAAGACTGCATTCTAGGACAGCCAGAGATCGTCTCTGGCTTATACTTAGGAAACCACTTCGTGAGTGCCCGTTACGATTGCAGCGTATGAGACTCTCCCTTCAGAGGTTTCCTCTAAAGGTGATTTACAAGGGGATGCCCTTCCACGCTTTCCAAATAAGACTGAACTGAAAGAAGAATCTCTAGATTGTCATGTACATGCTCATTCATGTCTTCCAGTTTCTGATCCGCGCCTGCAGGAAATTCGGGAAGCCACTCAAGGACTCAACAATGACCAAATTGTGCAGCTATTCAAGCGAAAAATGGCCCGAGAACAAGCATTGGGCAACATGCTTGTCATTTCGCCAGTAAAAAGACGAGAAGTACTCCGTTCGCTCCATGCGACGCACTGAGATCAAGAAAAGATGAAGCCATAAGCCAAAGCCGTTATGTACTGGCCCGGCATGTCGGCGGATATTATAGCTCCTGCGAATGCGTGCTAACTCTGCCAAAAGTACAGGAGCCGGAAAGGCAGGTTAGCTATGCTCCGTCACGATAGACCTACTTTGCCGTGGCAAGTAGTCGAAGTCTATCTCTTCTACCACGAAGGCGATTACTATTCTATGGTCGATTACTATTCCTTTTATTTTTCGAGATCGACCAGATACGTCGAACTACAGCAGAAGCTGTGACAAACATGTGCATGTAAATCTTCGCCACGCATGGCATCCCGGCAAAGACATGTAGCAATAACGGCTCCCCGTTCAACAGGGCGCACATCAACCACGTGAATTCGAGTCCACATTACCCACGCTGTAATGGCATGGCTCAAAGGGCCGTCCAAGAAGCAAAGAAACTGCTGATAAATTGCCGCTTGAGAACTCTGAAGTTATATATTGGCTAGCTCGAATAAAAAAACGTGCCAAGATATGACCACCTAAGGTCGCCTGCCCGATGTCTCATGGGTCGACAGACGAGGACGAAGCTGCCCGTACTAGACTGCCACCTTGAACCCCAAACCGTGCCGACTGAAGTTGTTCTAAAGTGTCTCGACAAAACCCGGGGCAAACAACGCATCTTCTACAAAACAGATCAACACGGAATCTACCAGACGTTCTTAGTGGATCCTCAGTGTCTGTCTATAATACAAGCAAGACATGAGCACCAGCTGTCGTCATATGTCCGGCAAGTACTTCACGCTGTCGTTGTGGCTGAGAGCGGCCAGCATCTACGACGCACGCGAGAACACCTCGAACCAACCCAATGTCCGGTTTCCTCGCAGCAGACCACAAGTGCGATAGCGACCAATCAATTCAGCCCACAACCATACATCACCGAACAACCACCTGAAGAAACGCTCCGCAGAAGCATGCGAATGCGTAGAGAGCCACAACGCTATCCTCTCCCTGAGCTTCCCACTAAGACAGTTCAGCGAAGGTAGTGCAAATCTAACACTGTTTCACTGTGCACTCTTTCGACATTTTTGTGTTCCGTTCCATTCTGCTTTTTTTTCTTTTCCCAAGGGAAGCCTGGTGTGACGTCATCAATAATGCAGTGACTGCGCATGCGCAAGCGAGGTCTATGTACGAATAGACTGACATCACTGAATAAACGGCTCTTCCGTTTCCAGCTGTTCGGCTGTTGACAATTACTTCGTCAGAATAGCAGTGTATTCGAAACAATTAGGCAATCACCTGTTAACTCTGCCGTGAGCGTAAATAGCTGCTTCAAAGCACAGTTAGGAGTGCTCATGTCGTAACATGTAGTCAGGTAATCACTCGACACTGTTCGTACACCGGGCATTGCGTGTAAAGCGCTCGCTGGATTCCGTGCCGACTGGTTGTGCCCTCGTGATCTCCGACTACAGTGCAGCTCTGGCCGACTTGGTTGGTCCTACGCCATCTCCTGACGCAAGTCCCCGACGACGACGACAGCGTAGCTCTGGCCGACTGGATTAGCCCTACGTCATCTCCTGTTGCCGACAAGAGCTCTCGCCAGTGGTGCCCCGTCCTCGGACTCCTGTGACCGTGTTTCATCTTTCCTATCTTCTCTTAACTTCAGTCGTCGCTCGCTGTCCCTGCGCATCGCTCTCTCTATATATGCCTTTACTCCTATCCTTTTAATCCCTCCTTACCCCCATCCCTTGTGAGTTTCTGTTGAAGTGTCGCACTAGATACAGACAGTTTCGGTGCTCACTTTTCTCTTCTTTTCACTTTTATAACCACATAAGCACTGAGAAATATTGCACTGGGCGTCCTTACAGTGTCCATGTCCATAAAGTCACGCACTGATTTCAAATGCCCTTGTACATGTGCAGATATTCGGCTTGATCTTCATGCAGTGAGAGCCGAGTTACTGTGCTGCACACAATACGACCATGTACGTGCAGTGCAGACAAAACTGTTCATCCCGTGAGCCACGGAGATGAGATGTCGACAAGGACGACACGTACAGTGTCAATTTTTATGAAAGAGAATACGGGAATGCGATTACGCGAGAGCTGTAGATCGCCTTAAAGAGGGAGGGGTTGCAATCTTGCCGTTATCCATTAGCAACGAATGTTTGTTTTCCTCGCCGCGAGATGACGCGAGAAGAGATGGTTGCTCTCGCTCCCGCTTGAACGTGCTGCCAGCAGCCGCCGGAGCGTGCAGGCCAGGCGTCGCTTTGTTTCCTATCGTGAATATTGACACTGTGCATTGAACACCAATGATCACGTGGCGCCTACTGCGTGTTATAGCAGCACGGAAGGATTAAACGGGCACAATCAGCGGGCCTTTCTCATTGGCCCCGAGCGCACAGCCCATACTCGTTGCTGAGTGACTAATGTATTCTATAGCTTTCACTGCATTACCAAATAGTTGTTTGATTACATGAGAATAACGCGTATTTTTTAATACCCTCTGCTTAGATGAAGCTCGAGAAGCACCAGCTGGGAGGCATGGAAGAAGCGTCAGCTCGAGTAAGTGTAATGAATTAAGTCATGATTTCTGGATTATTTTGTTGATTCTAACGATAAGCCATTATTAATCTCATCGGGTATAATGCGATTACGGGAGGCGAAAGGGGTTCGCAAAGGAGTAGGACTACCATGCGCACTTTTACTTTAGATTTTTTTGTGTGAACGAAAGAATTATCAAGTTTTCTTCTTCCATCCATTTCATTCGGTCATTCCAGCGACGCAGGCGGCGCCATGTAGCCGTGCTCCGAAGCTGTGACACAGTGATGAATTGCGATGCAGGTCGGTCTTTCAGTAGTCAACCAATGAACGCGTCTTCACGCTCCGCAACGCTGACGCGCACGCTCGCGACATCACTACACTTCTAGTACACTCTAACATCATCGTCTCGTCCGCCATTTTGACCTACCGCTGCGCCGCCTATAGTCGGTGGAATGATCGAATTGCGATGGTCCCTACAACCGCATGTTTCACGCTTTTAGGTAGCATGCGAGGGTTTATTGATTAGCAGGTAGCTTTCCAAAAAAAAAAAATCACGTGTTGCGGACCGCCATGTGATAAAAATGAATGACCCCCATTGCTGCCACAGCTACGAAATGAGATATTGACGTCGAATCATATAAAATGGTCAAATGAGCAAAGCTCGCAGTAGAGTTTTTCAATCTGACTGCAGCGCCAAAAAGCAAAGCCTAGCGGATGAAAACAGCAACATTGAGATGGTGTCCGTGAAAATGAAACGCGACGCGCGCGTCTCCCTTCCTGCGCGAGTGGGCAGATTGTGGCCGGGCTACACGCATGCGCGCGTCTGCTTTATTGCGCGCCCCTTACGGCCAGTGCCAGCGAACTTGAGACGGGGCAGGGCGAGGGAAGTAGCTCCCTCTCGCCAGTGTAAGGGCAGAGTAACGGTGGGCAATTTAGAGAGGCATTCGTCCTTCAGTGGACACAAAAATGGGCTGATAATGATGCGGGGGAGGGAGAATTTTTGTAAATTGCTTTGTAAATTGAACGTTTTTAGGTAAGGGATGTGTCGCGCCAGTTAGAACGTTAGGTCTGCTCTGCGTAATCAGCAGTATTGCAGCCGTCTTTATAACTGAACTTCAGTTTGTATTTCTGTATTTTTTTAAATTTTTCAGAATACGATATTTTACTTTACCACGTTCTTAAGTACGGTGATCTTTGCTGCGAAGGTAAGTCTGCGCGCTATCCCGTTTGTGCTTACCTGAAAACATTATTCGTGCGTTTTAAACTGCACGTTAGCTTAACGAAATGATGTACTGCAAGTTTGTGAAGCTTTAGAGCACTAAGGCGCGTTCTGCATCGAGCATTGCTAACAGGCCATGCGGAATAAGCTGAGCGCATCAAAATAACACACGTAGCAATATCCCGACTTATCTTACGGATAGTTCGAGAATATGCGCACACGGAGCCGATCAAATCACGGCAATCAGAAGCGCAAGCTGGGTATCTAAGAGGTTATATTGAAGTGATGCTGGCAACGTCGCTGCGTAAAAAAATACAGAAAACAAAAAAGAAACGGCAGATCTTACGTACCATGGTAATCGATTTTACTTTACCACGTTCTTAAGTACGGTGATATTTGCTGCAAAGGTAAGTCTGCGCGCTGTCCCGTTTGTGCTTACCTGCATGCGGAAAATATTGACGACTGTGGTGTATTTTTTGTTAAGTGAAACGTTGCGAAATGACGCTAGAGATGTATGTATATGTCGAAACGTTATACGCGCAGACACGTATGTTGAACAGTGGCATACGTTTTCTATAACCTGTTGTTTACCATTGCTTAACGTTGAAAGGAGCAACATGGGTATTCAACACCAGACGAAATTAGCTTAAATAGAGCGCTTTGGCTTGCCAGGATGGTAGCCCTGGAAAGTGCCACGTTGACCAACTTCTGTGGATGGCACTTAGCTACAATTGGTGCTAACCCGACGTGACGCCTGTATCATTGGAGTACATACGTAATTTTTACAAAACTAGGTTGGAAGCGCTGCAACCACAATTGATGTTTTACTGTATTAGTCCGGCAGAGGGTGTTTTCTCATAGCAGTTCTTATCCGAGAGCTGACATGGCTCTGTGATAAAATACTTGATTGCCACGCAGCACGCTTCGTTCTGAATCCTGCTGAGGCCATATCATTTGTTCTTTGCGTTCCTCGTGTCAACGCTGCCGCTGTCGGTTTATTTTAACGCTCTTGGATTTAAATTACCAATGTCTATTCCCGCTGTTCTGAGGCAGATACAAGCAAACACCTATGGTGCATACTCGCATACCGCGGCCCATGGTATACTGGATTGTGCCACACGTCGGCTGGAAGGGGTTTGACGGTGCACGCGACATTATTCATGTCATAACAAGCGAGTCATATTCGTAAAACCATCTTGCACTCCCAAACTAATTTTGGTTTAGCCCAAGTTAATGGGATGATCACGAGAACACCCAGTTGTAGGCGGCTATAGACAGACAGACAGAAATAAAGAAAGAGAGACAAAGAAAAAAAGAGAGAGCGAGAGAGAAAATGAAGGAGACAAAGAAAGAGAAAGAGAGAGAAAGAGAGAAACGCTCAAAGGGTCAGCAGTACGCTAAGAAATGCTTCGCAATAAAACACTGCTTTGAAGGGAGTGTGCCGCGAAAATCGGAATCATATCAAGTTCATTTCACGAGAAAATTCTGGATGGTATTCGCAGATTAAAACTGCTCTAGGCAGTTAGACTTGGTCCATGAAGACCCTTACACTGGCAGCTTACGACGCTCGCAATACAAACTGGCGTATAAGATTACAGAGAACGTAAGTAATACTCGCTAAATAAGACGGCATCCAACGCTAATCTTGTCTGTCTTAATTACGACTTCGTCAGCGCCCACTACTCCCGATAAATTATAAGTGACTTTCGAAAGGGGAAAAAGAAAAAAATAAGCGCAGTTTGGTTACTGCCTCTCCCTCAATGGAGGGCACCTCCACAGTTCTGCGCAGAAGATGGGGGTAAGGAGGGTTTAAAAAGGATAGGGGGGAATTAAAGGTATCGAGATAGAGAGATGAGCAGGAAGAGAGAGGGGCGCAGGGACAGCCACATACGAAAGTAAGGAGCAGATAGGAAAGATGGACACGGTCGCAGAAGTCTGAGGACGGGGCACCACTCGGCGAGAGCTCTTGTCGGCGTCAAGAGATGGCGTAGGGCGAGTCAGTCGGCCAGAGCTGCGCTGTCGTCGGAGATCACGGGGGCGCAACCGGTCGGCACGAAATCCAGTGAGGGAGTCCCCCCTAATAAATGGTCATCTCATGTCTATAGTCCTTAAGGTTTCAAGTGGTCTACAATGGATTAACTTGACTATAATGTGTACGAAAGTATCGGCGAGATTGGGGGAGCCTTGTTTCTGGGCATGGGGTGGTGCAATTCGTTTTCGCAGTTGCTCTTTACCAGGTGTTCAAATTCACTTGTACAGTCCATGCGCCAACAGCTTAGACGGCAATATTTATGAGAAAGCTTTGAATTCTTCGGCAATCTTTTTATTGTATTTTCCTGAACTGCATATCATCTTATGTAACACGTTTGATATCTAGATCCAAGGCTGCCAGCCGAAGGAGCGCAAATATTCGGCTTTGTGCCTCGTGGTCTCTAAGCGTTTGACGATGACTATGCGTAAGCACGTTCGGCATGAAAGCCGCTTGTAAGAACTAAGGTATGTCATCCCTCCATTTCAGGGTGGTATTCTGTATGTCTTCTACCAGATGTACCAAAACTACGATCAGGTGGTGGCCGACGAGGAGGCACGGATTCGCGGTGACCAGCAATGCGCAACCGTCAATGCACCGGTGGTCACTGGATACATGTTCCAACAGGGACACCCAGTCGGGGTTCCCGCCGTGGGAGGTACGGCTCCTGTGGCTCATCCAATGGGCGGACCACAAATGGTGCCTCCGGGCTGGCAGGTGGTTCCCACCACTACCGCTCCTGGTTGGGCAGGGATGCCTCAAGGAATGCCTCAAGGGCCAGGCATGTCTCAAGGGCCTGGAATGCCCCAAGCACCGGGGCAGCCGTACTACGTAATGGTTCAAGCACCCTGCCCCCCAGGACAGCAGCAAGCCGCGGCTCCCAATCAGCAGATGTCTTTCTCGTCCGGGGGAATCGTGTACATGCCTTACTATCCCGGTGTCCAGCCCCAGCTTATGGCGGATCAACCAGTTGTATCTCCGAGTACGACTGCCCAAGCCACGACGGCCGAGTCTGCGTCCACCAAGGTTTCGCCAGATCATATGACAGCGACGGACGCGCATCTCCCGCGAGTGAGTCCAGAACACGACTCGCAGGCCAAGGAAGCTACCCCAACGTCACGGGAGTCGCCACAGAAGGTTCATGGCTCGCAGACCGAAGTTGGAACTGCTGAGGCCAAACCCGTTGAGTCCGTGCATGCCTCGGAGGTTGTGGCTCCCGAAAAGGAACGCGTTCACCATCACAAGCCGCACCATACTTCTCCAAAGTCAAAGGTGTCATCTGAATCAAAGTCGCCATCCGATGGTGGCTCTGAGTAGCCCGGGCTCGTTCTAACCGTGCTGCCCAAGCAAACTGCTCATCAGGTGACGCCGGCGTTTGTGACCGCCGTGGAACTGTTTCAATGGATTGCGCAGTTCCATGAGCACCCGTTGGCGAGATACTTTTTCATTGGCGCGCAATAAATTACTCGTGTATCGTACTTTCCACATCTGCTTGCAAGACATTCTATATAGACATTAAGGCATTCATAGCTTGCCTTCTCACGAAATGCAAGCGTTCGTTAATGTTAATGTGTGCGGGCGCGTAATTACGGAAGGCTATGGACCAATTACAAAAAAATATCATTTAAGAACGCCTATGAATTAGTCTGCCGATTATTAGAGGACAATAATTCGTGACTCGCGCTAGTGTGTCGCTGATCCATCGTAGCTCAGTTTCTGGCGTGACGGCCAATGAGAGAGCATAGCCGATGCCTATCGCTTATAATACGTTAACATTGTTGTTTTGTGCAGATAGAAAGACCACGTCCGTAACGTAAGGCGTTACAGCCCATAAAAACAGAGCAGGTCTTATGTAGACATAAACGGCAGCGTCTTATTGCTGTCGAAAGCAAGCGGGACAGTGCAGTGGCTGCAGCAAGTAACCATATCGTATACGGTCGCCAGAAGTGATTATCATTGATTTAGTGTAACAAGTAACCATAACGCATGGTCGTCACGTAAGAAAAGCTGAGCATCAGTATAAAGTACTTATAACCGCATAGTAAACGTTTGGGCTACAGTGTATCCTTGCATTAATGGCGCGAGGCTGGAACCATAGCAGAGGTAATCTTGAACGAATCAGCGAAGTTGGACCTATACCTAAGTTTCATTAGTAACGCCAATCTTCTGCTAGAGATGCTAAATTTTTGCGAGTACGTTGCTGTTACGCGTGTTCTTTGGCCGGAACATGTCACGTGAACAGTTTTTACGATATGTTAAACGATCCTTAGTGACGTGGCTAGTGGTAACGTGGTGTTACGTGATTTCAGTATTGTGGCTAGCTTTGCGAGCTGCTGCTTAGCCACGTAAAGTGATTCTGGTGGGAACAGGTCACGTGACTTGCTATTGCGAGCTGTTACGTCATTTTAATACCAGCACTAGCGGCTACGTGGATTACGGCGAGAACGTGCCACGTGACAAGCTGTTGCGTGATTTGTCACGTGACTACATATAGTCTATAGTCTCGGAGTGTTACGCGATATTTGTAATGTGACTAGATGTTACATGATTTTGTCATGTGAGTAGTTCGATGACGGTAAGTTATTTTTAGCCATGTGAGTTGTTACTTGATGTGACGTGATTTTCAGTCACGTGACGAGTTACGTGATTAAAGTCGCGTGACTAGGTGTTACGGGATGCTACGTGATTTTAGTCCCGTGACTAGGTGTTACGTGATCTTTTACTCACGTAACAAAGACGCCCATTTTTTGCATTTCACGCCGGCAAATCGGCGCACGGATTATGGAAGCGAAGCACACCTTGGAGAGGACGAAGCGATGTGCGTGCCGGCAGATGATGATGATTTGTGTTAGCACTAGTCGGCGCAACGAAGAGCTTCAACAACTCCGCTCCTAAGGTAGGGAGGGATGGACGTTGAGGCGAACGTTGAGGGGTGTGTTAACTTTGCATAGCGAGGAGAAGGCTGGAGGACATTCCTCAGGAATGTCCTCCAGCCCTCTCTGGAATGTCCTCCAGTGCTAGAGGACATTCCTGAGGAACGTGTTCCAGCCCTCTCTGGAATTTCCTCCAGTGCTGGAAGACTTTCCTCAGGAATTTCTTCCAGCACGGAACATCATTGCACGCACTGAGTGCGTGCAATGATGTTTCGTGCAGGGAATTTTCCCTTTTTCTGGGAATTTTCGCCTGTCATTTTGAGCCAAAGGAAAAAAGGGAATCTTCGTGATATTGCAGGGAACATCAGGATTGGTTGATTTCTCCTGTGATGAGATATAATTAGCGGTCACAATACTCCTTCAACTACTGTAATCGGTTCTGGTGCCTGCACCACGCAAACATAGCCCCTGAGATTTGTTTCTGATGTTTACGTGGAGCGATGTATAGTTCACTAGTGTTAGGCTTGAAGCCCACAATGCGCAGTGTACTAAGAGTATATGAATTTATTAATAAAGTCATGCTTTTCTGTGCTGCATCGGATAGGCCAATGTCGTAATTTCAAAAGTCCAGTACGTCGGACACGTGTAATTATAGTATGTGTGGGCGTAGATTGCAGCGGAAATTAGTACTGTTGTGCATGTAAATATGCTGGGCATTTCGTCCACAATTGCTGGTAAAAATCGCCGAAATAGGGGATTTTCATGTCTCTGAACGGGAATTCTTCGGCGTAGTACGGAACATGACTGAGTACGTGTGTCTCGTAAGGATGTAACCCCTCGGACCTGGCAGATGGGAAAGAAGGTCTGTTCTGCTGTGGTCAATTTGATAACTTGATGCGTTATTATATAGAAACAAAGTTGGAGTCTGTGATTGTGGGACGATGAAGGCGTCGGCGCGTGCGAGACATCGTCTTAAAAAAAAAAAGCGGGTAATATACAGGGTTGCCAACTCTCGCAGATTTTGCAGGTTTGTTCCAACTTTACGTACCGCTTCCCGCGCTGCGTCTGTCGGGACAGCTACCCGTCTCGGATTTTTCCCGGTTCGTCCAGTTAGAAATTTTAATCTGATGCAATGCGCGCATATGATCTTGCCAGATGATCTTGCGTCAGAACAAGACCACAAAAAGTTCTATCATACTCTTAAAAAATACTTATGCACCAAAAACTGCTCTATCGCATCTTCGTAATCATCAGTGTTTCTAGGACTGTTGCCGATGTTTTTTTACTATTGCTAGGTTGTAGTTACTGTCATAATAGTTATTTTTGTATTTCACCTTCACATACTGTACTCACTTCTCTAGTATGTATTTTGCTTACATGTTCATAAGTAGAACTGCATTTTCTATTGTATTCATTATTTGCCTATGTATGTGTAGATATTACGTATATGTATTTTTCTAACATATTATCTGTACCACCCCCCTTACACAATGCCCCTCGAGGGCTCTGTAAGGTACTGTAAATAAATAAATAAAAATAAATATAAGAACGCGCGTCACGCAAGACACGAAGTTCGCACAAATCGCACGCACGAGCAATTCTGCGGCGGCTATGGCTGTGGATGCGATTGGCTTTGGCCACTTTAGCTGAACTTCCGTGTGCAGTGCGACATATTTTTAAAAAGTATGCTCCGGCAAGAGGAATTTTCAGAATGGCCGTGAGCAGCACGTGACCAGCTGAAGTATTCCTTATGAAAATGCCACAACAACAATAATAATAATTGTTGGGGTTTAACGGCCCAAAACAACCTTACGATTATGATAGGCGCTGTAGTGGAGGGTGACGGAAATTTCGATCGCCTGGGTTTATTTAACGTGCACCTAAATCCAATCAGACAGGCCTGAAGCGCATCCGCTTCCATCGAAAATACGGCCGCCGTGACCGGGATTTGATGCCGCGACCTGCGGGTTGGGCAGCCGAGTTCCTTAGCCCTTAGACCACATCGGTGGGTCACGCCACTACAGTAAAAAAAAAAAAGATTTTTTTTGCTAAAAGATACTGCAATAAAGAAAACTCAATTGGCTGACTACCAATAACAATGTCGCCCCCCTCCCCCACCAGTTCCCTCTTCCTTCATTGAAGAGTTGGTAACGCTAGGAATAGATCGATAGAGTGAGGTTCGTTAAAAGCATAGCTCACTATACATTGGAGATAATTGTTTCAAAGAGAAGAGTGAGCGATCTCTGAGAGGTGCGTTAAATGCTGGACAACCTCTAACGTATGGGGAACCTAGCTTAACGATAATAAATCGGCAGTATGCAGAAACCATCATTATTGTCACTACGTGAATTCAAGGAATACGTTTGATTCAGCCCTGTAATGCACGCTGTCGTTGTCATTGCCTGATTTCCCTGACCTTGCGACGCGTTTAGTTGTCGCTGTTGGCCTTTGCTAAGAACTCCCATTCATCCGTTCTTTGCAACCTAACTCCCTGCTTTTCCTCTTCATTTCTCTCTCTCTCTGTAGTGCGCATGTGCCACGAAAATTCAGCAAGTCCCACTACCAACCACCGGTCCCCTAGAAGTCAAGGGAACACATTGCCGGCAACCACCAACTAAGATTTCTGGATAGACGTAACCGATAATTTACAAACACTTTCATGAACAATCGCCATCAAACCAGTGACCAACACAAGGGCCGCATATTTCAGCATCGCTGGTTAACCATCTGTAAGGAGTGCTTGGATGGTGGTCTTTTAATTCAAGCAATTTTCGTGGGTGGTAGAGAGTACGGTGCAGGTAAATAAGCAGAAAAAAATGTCCCAAGGTTACGAACCATTCAAATTACTGGTTTGCATTGCACACATGCCAGCCACAAGATATCTTACATGGCATGTGCAAATGGAGCATGCGGTAGTAAGAAGCAACGACACTGTACGCTCTCTAAACGTCGAATTCTCGGCCAATCCCCCAAAGTGGGTACGTGCATTATATTCTAGGAAAACAAACAAACAAGCAAATGCTCTATTCTCTTTTGCTCAAAATTATCTATCACTAGAAAGGCCTAAAATTTCACATCATCAGTTCTTGGTGAATCCCCCAGAGTGGGTAAGAGCCATAGTGGAGACATCATCATCATCATCGTCGTCGTCGTCATCATCAACGTCATATTCAGTTTAGGCGTGCCGCTCGGTTCTGCGTTTCATCTTTCGAGATGCAGGACTTCCGGTTTCTTTACTTTATTCTGTACCTCTGCACCGTAAGTACGCGAGTCTATACTGAGCGCTCGCTAACTTCTGAAGCCTCCTGCTTACTCCCTGGAGCTATACTTGTGTCTCCAAAGGCATTAATCTTTCTATTTTTAAATGTGTCGGGGGGGGGGGGGGGTTAGTGCTCTGAACCAAGTAGAGTTCATGTCGTGAATATGTTAAAAAAAATGTAATGTAGCACTCGCGGCGATACTGCAGCGGATAAGCTTACGCTTACTATCTTTCATAATCGTCTTTAAAAAAATGGACGACCCCATGTCTCGTGCGAGCGTGGACCAATTGGTTTAGGCCTTCTTCCATTCACGAAAAAAATAAATCCAAATCCAAAATTCAGCTAGCAACGGACTATAGCTTGCCTAAAACGTCCATTGTATAAAATCGGTCAGTCACTCATATGTCGTGTAGATAGAAAAGTAAACTTAATGAAAAACTGTTTTTAATGTGTTTCTGCCAATGGAATTTTGAGAGTGGACATGTATGTGGGCGTTTCTGTCGTTTTTTTTTTTTTTTCGCAGGCGAGCAACTTTTTCTTCGCTGGGTCAAGTGCCATGGGTGCCCACAGCAAAACTCACAGTTAGTAATTATTAGGAAGTTTGAACTGTTAAGAATTGTTTTCCACTCTACATTTCCATAGCTTTGCGTTTCAGCATGTGTTTGGTTATACTACTTGAGCCACTTCAGTCAATTTATCAGTGCGTCGTGGTCTGGATTTCCTTGGGTGCTTCTCTTTTGATGCAGAGGAAGGAATCATCTTCGACATCATCTACGGTCTAGGATCCGTTCTCAATCTAGTGAGCGACGTTTGGATGATCCGAGCGTTGAGAAAACCGGTACGTCAGCCCTCATTCATTCACTCTATCGCAGTGATGGAAGTGCTGCTCCAATTGCTCCCAACTGCTCCAATAGAGAAACGCTGCTCCATGCTGCGCCAAAGTGCAATACTTGTTAGTAACTGCTACAAACCTGCTCCGAAAGGGTCTTGGTAAACTAAGAAGAATGAAATGAACAATGGTACCATCTCGTGAGCCTAAGCGAAACCGAAAGCAAGCTGTATACAGTATCATCCTAGTATGCTACTCAGTGCCATAAATCCAGAAAAATCTCAAGGGTGACATATATTAGGCCACGGTGTCCAATTAATATTTTCAATGTGGGTTGTATTGTTATTTATATAGGAATTAAATTATGCTTGAAATTAAAACAAAAAAAAACGAGCCTGGGGTCCGAGCTCGAGGAATTCCATTGTTCTATTCAGTCTCTTCTTTTCAGGTTTTTTTTTTCGATTTCCATAGTTCACAAAGCTGAGGGATATTTAACACAGGTATGCAGTAAAAAATAAAACGCCTTTTTAGAAGTTGATCGCTCTATACTTAACTGTTAACTCAATTATCACGCGTGCTAAAGCAGGCGCAGGGATGTCCCCTGTCTGAACTCCAGAAAAGTCCGGACTCTCTTGACCCCCCCCCCCCCCGGACATGATGTACGCCAACTACACTGCTTATATACTTGCTGCATACTAGCATAGTACATGTTTAATAATAAATAGAAGAATTTATTAGATGCTTAAGTGATGTTGTAGACTTCAGGAGTTGTTAAGAACATGCACCTGCTCTGAAAACACCAATAGCAGCTCTAAGCTACAGCATTTTTTTCTGCTCCAGAATTTGCTGCAAAAAGCAAAGTGTCGCTTCGACCACTGCTGTTTTCAAAAGCCCTAAGTAGGGCAATTACATAAGGTGCAATAGGCAGGGGTATAACGTTTTCATATTGAATTCCGATTGCTAAGAGTTATTGCACTATAAGCTTCACTGGTTTAGCATTGCTTGGCGCGTCATGCGTCTTCAGGAATGCTGGTGGGTAGCGTGAAGTATGTTTTACATCCAACCTGTGTGTAAGGCGAGCTTGTATTAAACTGTCGCACGTGAACACCTTGGCTTCTGTGGAATTGGCAATGGGACATCTTTATAACAAAACGTCTGCATTCGACGAGCTATACGTGACATTAATGTACTGCAGTTGTACTTGCGTACAAGCTGAACACATACAGGTTCTATCTGTGCAACTCTTTGTGTGGGCTTTATGTTTGTGTTTTAATATGCGCACACAAGCCAGGATGAGGTCATATGACTTCTTCTCCTAGGGGAGTTTGTTGCTTTGTAAATAGAACAGGACAACAGAAGACGAAGTCAAAAACCATGGGAAGTGACCGTGCCGCGCACATTGCGCCCGTATAGAACCAGGTCTTTGCACTTCGCTGGCTTTATTTTTGCTTCAATAGTGCCGCCTAAGTGTGTATAAACTAGCCCAATCACAGTTAGTGCAGTTGGCTTTTTTTTTCTTACTGTTTCAGTTATACATTGTTGAACTTTCGAACCATCTCTCTATTTAATATCACTGTCGCCTGACGTCACTTCCATCAAGTTGCATTTAACCGAGTTGCATTTGACCTAAAGATGGCACTTCTCTGTGACTGATGTGTTCTGCTGTCTCTGCCACCGCAACAAACACAGAGCGAGGCAAAGGTGAAGTTTCGACTCTTCCTCATCTGGAACACATTTACGACCGGCGCCTACTACGTCACCGATTTATTCCTCAGTAGCTTCAACAGCAAACATGTAAGAGGACGCTTGTTCTTTTAAATAGGGACACTTCCTTTGCAAATCTTAGTGCCACATGCAAATAACATTTCATTGCAATATTACGCACAAGGAAGTTTTTGTTATAGGTTGTTCATGATACAAAGTGTGTCACAGTTGAATAACAGAGCTAATACACGGTACGGTTTCGGGGCTATGTTGTGTCTATTTCTGTCTACTAACACAGTCTACTTCAGATTGCCGTGACTCCATAAGTTGCTTTAGTACGCAGTAGTTTCGTTGTAGGTGCGTCCTTGTTGGCGAACCGCGGCTGCCGTGCCCATAAGAATCGTGCCGGTATGAACCTTGGTATGGACCCTGCGTTGCGCGCACGCCTTCAAAGAGTCGCCAACACTGTGTACCCATACGGGGACGCGCTGTGTCAGACAACGTGAGCGGCCGCGCACGCACGCGAGCAACACGACGAACAAGAAGCAGCGCGCACCAAGCCTATTCTAGTAACGTTGACGCGGACAGCTGCTTTCAGGCTGACCGGAAGTCGCGGGATCTTGCTCGACCAATCACAGCATATTTGGATCGGCGCGTCAGAGATGTTGGAGCGGCGCGTCACGTGGTGGCACGAAAGGCCCGGAAAGGAGGAGCTGTCGGGATTGATGTGACGCGCCGGCGGCTCGTATAGCGCTTCCGCGTGTAGAATCGTTGATCGCGACAGCTTTCCTGCACACGATGAGCATGTTTATTTGAAATGTGTGAAATAATATCGGAGGAGAGTTATCTTGCTCCGCGGAGTAGCTGCCCGAATGACATTAGTAAATGTAGTAGCGCCTCTAAACTAGAAGTCTGTGTATGTAATTACCCGCCTTTACAGAGGCATTCGGGTGAGCGGAGCTCGTACTGCTTCACCTGAACAGTTGTATGCCCTGCATCAAAAAGTGCGCTTCGCGTCAGTCATTCGAAGTAAAAATAGCCTAAAATCGCTCTTCCGTAGCCCGCCTTTGATCAAGTGACGCCGAATGCGTGGTATAGATTAGCGGAACAGTTTGTGACGAATGGAGCGCAATATTTTCTCACTTCTAATGTACAGTCCATCCATACTGCCTGTCGGCTATCAGAAATAACGCAGTTTTCACTGGAATGCCAAGTTTATGATTGCTTTATTCTTCTTCCCTCTGTTTAGATAAAACTTGAAGAAGAGCACTTACAAGACATGGATGAAGAGTCGGCTCGAGTAAGTGAAACAAAATACGCCGTCACCCGGTATAGTTTGTCGATTTAGCGAACAAATCAGTGAACAAACAAATATTGACAGGCCAGTTAACTTGAAGGAGTAAAAGAAGAAGTAGACGCAAGTGGCAAAGACACTGGCTCTGACAAAATTCATTACCTCTTTTTAACAGAGCTGTGCGAAATATATGTTCAGCGTGCGTGAAAAAGATTCAGTAGGGTTGAGAGCTGGGCTAGTTGGTGAGATATTATTTTAACATATTGTAACGGATATAACAACCTCACAACCGGGACGTCCTATTTACAAGGTTTAATAAGGGCGAACTTGTGCCCAAAGCCAAAAGAACTACACAGTAGCTGGGAGAAAGCAGCGAACGCTCGTCGTCCTCTTCTTCTCCTCTTTTCTTTGCCGCTGCTCGGTAGCAGCTCGTGCACAGGCTGGGCCGGCTCGTGCCTTCCGGCGGGCTTCATGAGTCGTAGCGATGCCGTCAGCGTTCCTCTTTTAACAACGTCTGCGTTGTACTGCGCCTTAGCAATTCCTCGTGGCATTATCCCCCCTCTCAAGCGGCATCGCCCCGATGCTTGCGATGAGGCTGTTCAGTACTTTTTTTTTTTTTTTTTTTTTGTGTGTGTACAAGTTTGTAAAAATGAGGTTGCAGTACGTCAAGGGATTGGGGTGGCTAGGTTTGGAATCGGTCGTAGTACGGTTTCATCCGTACAATGTGTACACGCTCCGTGGGATTGCGTCGCCTCGAATGCAGGTGGCCTGCAGGCTTGACTTCGTAGACGAGGTCATTGTGTCGCTGTACGATCTCGTAGGGGCCAATAATAATGGAGACTGATCCTTGCAAGCGTTCGCGTCACACCCAAATGTCCAGATGTGGGCTCATCGTGACACGCTCGAAGTATTTCTTGTCGCATAGTTGCTGGAACGACAAGCAGGAACTTTTCGCGGTTGGGCTTGAAGTTTCTCTTGTAGAGAACGTTTCCTCGGAGGCAGAACGATGCGAGGCTTCGAGAAAATATACGGGGTACTTGTACGTCAATTCCTTGCAGGTGTTCGATAAGCGGGAGTAATTCTTTGTCTGTACGTTGGAGTTCGGCTATTTGAGTGGTCTCGACAATTCCTACGAACGGAAAGTCGTCTTCTTCTGATGGTGGTGTGTCTGTAGGAGCCCGTGACAAACAGTCGGCATCGGTATGTTTTTTGCCAGATCGGTATACCACGGTTATATCGTATTCTTGCAGTCTGAGGCTCCACCTTGCTAGTCGTCCGGATGGTTCCTTTATGTTCGCCAGCCAGCAAAGCGCATGGTGATCGCTGACTGCCTTGAATGGTCTACCATATAGGTACGGCCGAAATTTACTGATGGCCCAGATGACGGCAAGGCATTCTTTTTCCGTGGCCGAATAGTTTGTCTCTGCTTTTGTTAGAGTCCGACTGGCATAAGCTATCACTTTTTCTTCACCTTTCTGCCACTGTATTAGAACGCATCCAAGGCCGATGTTACTGGCATCTGTGTGTATTTCCGTGTCGGCTGTCTCATCAAAGTGAGAAAGAATCGGGGGGTTTTCTAACCTCTTCCTCAATTCGTTGAAGGCGCTTTGTTGCTCGTTTTGCCACTGGAAAGGCACATCTTCTTTCGTAAGTCTCGTTAAGGGTTCTGCGATCTTTGAAAAATTTCTCACAAATCGTCTATAGTACGCACATAGACCTAGAAATCTCCGTACTGACTTTTTGTCTGTTGGCACCGGAAACCTTGCGACGGCGGTCGTCTTATCAGGATCAGGGCGAACACCTTGGGCGCTGACGACATGCCCAAGAAAACGAAGCTCTTCGAAACCTAATCGGCACTTCTCTGGCTTGATTGTCAAATCTGCCGAACGGATTGCCTCTAACACTGACCGAAGGCGCTTGATGTGCTCCTCAAATGTAGCCGCGAAGATGACCACGTCGTCTAGGTACACTAGGCAACACTGCCACTTCAATCCGGAAAGCACAGTGTCCATCATGCGTTGGAACGTTGCCGGCGCACAACAGAGACCAAACGGGAGAGCCTTAAATTCGTAAAGTCCGTCCGGGGTAACAAAAGCAGTCTTTTCGCGATCACGTTCATCAACCTCGATTTGCCAGTATCCACTTTTCAGATCTAGTGATGAGAAGAACTTGGCACACCGAAGTCGATCTAACGTGTCGTCGATGCGTGGAAGGGGATATACATCCCGTTTAGTCACAGCATTCAGTTTCCTGTAGTCGACACAAAACCGTAGCGTGTTATCCTTCTTCTTGACAAGCACCACGGGAGATGACCACGGGCTGTTAGAAGGCTGGATAACATCATCTTCAAGCATTTCTCGTACCTGCTTCTTGATGACTTCCCTTTCCTTAGGGGAAACACGATACGGGTGCCGGCATACCGGCCTGGTTGTCTCGTCCGTTATGATCCTGTGTTTTGTAATGCTCGTGCGCCGTACCTTTGAACTGTTGGAGAAACAGCTGCCAAATTCCCGCACGAGGTCGTATAGCTGTTGACGTTGAATCTCTGAAAGATTAGGATTTACGTATATTGTGTCGCAGGCATCAGATGGAAGTTTCACATTCGGTGACGTCGTTTCAAGACTGCATATTTCTGTCACTTCACAGAACTCATGAAGAAACGCTATTGCCGTCCCTTTTGCGATGTGCTGGAATTCGTTACCGAAATTCGTCAAGAGGATGTCTGTGCACCCGTTTCGCAGCTGGATAATCCCTCGTGCCACACAAACGCCTCTTTTCAAGAAAACATCCACGTTGCTCTCCGCCACACCCTCGTAGTCGCTGAATGCATCATTATGCACGAGAACCATTATACTGCTCCGTGGCGGTACAGTCACATCATCGTCGACGACGCGCAGTGGAGTGGTACATCGTTCATCTGATCGTGCTACCTTTAAAGCTTGCTCCGTCGAAAAGGACACGCTCGACCTCTGTAAATTGATAATTGCACCATTAGCTTGTAGGAAATCCATTCCCAGTATCACTTCCCTCGAGCACACAGGTAGGACGACAAAGTCACCGACGTAAGTGAAGCCCCGTATCATGACCCTTGCGGTACATCGGCCGGAAGGGGTTATGAGGTGACCACCTGCAGTACGTACTTGAGGTCCACCCCATTCGGTCAGAACTTTCTTGAGTCGCTTCGCTAATTCGTAACTTATCACAGAATAATCCGCACCAGTATCGATCAAAGCATTGAGCTCTAGTCCGTCAATCACCAACGGCAAGTCTGAAGTAATTTTCTCTGTACTGCACTCCTTTACCTGGAAACAGTCGTCGTTATCAGGCTCGTACCGCAGTGGAGGATCTTCATATCCCAAGTCGCCAGCGGCCTCGCCTCCACAGGTCGCCCTCTTCAGTTTCCCGGATTTGGGCTAGGCGAACGCTGCCTAGACGTGCTTGGGAAGGGACGTGGGCTAGACGAGCGGTAGCGCATAGGGGATGGTGAGCGTGGTTGATGACGACGAGGCGGGTCAAATTCCCGACGTGAGCATAGGTATTCTTCAATCTCGGAAGGTCTTTCGCCGTTTCGCGGACACGGTGCATTGATGGCGAATCCCCTAAGACCAGCTTGACGATATCGGCAGAATCGGTACAGGTGGCCAGCCTCTCCACAGTGGAAACACAAGGGCCTACGTGTGGCATCTCGCCACACATCGCTCTTCCGTGGCATCATCTCTCTCGCACGAGGTGGAGTGCGTGTTGCCTCTACGATTTCAGGCGGGCTGCGCATTGTCTGCACATAAGTACTTGGTGTCTCGATCGGCGAACAGTGCAGAGTAGGTCGCCTGAGCACCTCGGAGTACGTTACCGCCCGTCGTGTCGCTGGCACATCACTCCGCGGCTCCCGCATGGCCTGTCGAATTTCATCTCGGACAACTTCAGCAAGAGACAGCTCGGGGGTGACATCAGGTGACTGCAGTTTCCTTAATTCTTCCCTGACAACAGACCGGACGAGCTCGCGCAATGTGTCAAGATTATCCACGACGCCTGCTGAGTAGACTCCTGCGGATGCACCGGCTACGTCGCGGTTGTACTGTCGGGCTCTCTGCTGAAGCGTCGTTTCGATGGTTGTTGCTTCCGACCGAAACTCAGCAACAGTACGGGGCGGACTGCGGATGAGTCCCGCGAACAATTCTTGCTTTACCCCGTGCATGAGGTGGCGCACCTTCTTGTCTTCCGTCATGCCAGGATCAGCTCGCTTGAAAAGGCGGGACATGTCTTCGATGTACATCGCGACAGTTTCGTTCGTTCGTTGAATCCGTGTGCGGAGAGCTGCTTCCGCCCTTTCCCGGCGATCACTGTTGGCGAACGTACTCAGTAGCTGCCGCCGAAACTCTTGCCACGACGTCAGAGATGCCTCGTGGTTTTCGTACCACACTCGTGCAGAGTCTTCCAACGCAATGTAGACGTTACGCAGCTTGCCTTCCTCGTTCCACTGATTTAGATTTCCCACTCTCTCGAAATGCTCTAACCAGTCTTCGGCGTCCTCGTATGGGTCACCATGAAACACCTTTGGAATGACCGGTTGGCTTACGATGAGTTGTGCCGGCGTAACTTGGCTCGTCATGGTGGTGGCGGCGCTTGTCTCCGTCACCGATGCCCTTGATACAGAAGGGAGTGGCCCAAATTCTGGCAACTCTCCTCGGATACGGCGGCTGACTCGTTGGTGCACCGGTGTAAGCTCCACTGGTTGCGGCTGGTCAGTGCTTGGACTTCGCTCTTGCGTGGGGCTCGGAATCATGTACCCAGGCTCCTCCACCAGAAAATGTAACGGATATAACAACCTCACAACCGGGACGTCCTATTTACAAGGTTTAATAAGGGCGAACTTGTGCCCAAAGCCAAAAGAACTACACAGTAGCTGGGAGAAAGCAGCGAACGCTCGTCGTCCTCTTCTTCTCCTCTTTTCTTTGCCGCTGCTCGGTAGCAGCTCGTGCACAGGCTGGGCCGGCTCGTGCCTTCCGGCGGGCTTCATGAGTCGTAGCGATGCCGTCAGCGTTCCTCTTTTAACAACGTCTGCGTTGTACTGCGCCTTAGCAATTCCTCGTGGCAATATGGTGTAGTATCGTAAATTCGGTGGGACACAAGGACGAGAAGAAACACGACACTTGCAACTAGTTTTATTTCCGAAGCAGCAGTTAATAAATATAACCCGAACCCCTATCGACACAGAAAAGAACTCCGAACATTGAATCATTGCCAAAAAAGTCATTTGCGCACACTCAAGTGATAGTGCACAACAGATAAGCTTAAACACCTTCAGATGATACAACAGATGACAGTGCTGGGTATCATCAAGAGCATTGGCGTGAATTTAACGTGCCTGAAGCAGAATTGAAACAACACGAAGGACAACGTGACACATGCAAACACTAACTTCAATTATAGTCCTTCGAGGAAGCTGACTTCTCGGTCACTTAACGAAACTGACGACTGACTAATGGAGCTATCTTTTCTTTTATTAATGTGGAAGGTTTCGACAATTTCTCTGGTTAACTGGATCTTTTGACGGAAGACTACGGTTGTATCACCAAACAGTGGCGAGCAGCCACACTGATAAAAGTGTACATTTATGTGAGAATGAATATTAGTTGCCAATGATCGTTTATGTTCTAAAAGCCGGGTGTTTTAACAAAGTCCCGTCTGGTCGATGTATCATGTATTCCACATGGTAGCGGCAATCAATATACAACCGCTAAGATACATACAACAAAATTTGTTGTGTGGTTAAGTGTACAACCACTGGCGATAGCTTTTGCCGCTATGGAGACTTTACGGTCTAGTTACGAACATATCTTATTAAGCTTATTTGGTGCCGAAAAAAATTCTTCTAGATCATGTATATTGCTACGTAGCTGACGTATCAGCGGTCAGAAGACGACAACGATGAAGTTGTCTGGCGGTTGTGCGTGCTGTCCTCCATCTTAGTCGATGCCCTACGCATCAGTTTGAATATAAATTTTAAATAGACACGCCTCCTGTCATTTTTACGTAACATCTTTGTGGTGGACGTGCTGGGTACTTCCCCATCTTCATCACGAAGCTCCGCAACGGCCGCATCATCTTAGGTCTAACCATGTCACAGGTTGAACAACCATCGTCTTCGCCACCTGCCCCTAACGTGACTTCTACTTACGTCGTTCTACCTCCTGCTCGTGATCCCGGTGTAAAAAACCTACGTTTTTTAGGTTACGGGCAATCTTGTGCGCATAAGTAACTGACACTATCTTCCTTCTGTTTTGATTACTTGTCATTGTGGAAATACATACGTCGCCATCATGTGCAAAGATATACATCGGCCAGACGTAACGTTGTTTGAACACCTAACCTTTAGAACATAAACGATCATTGGCAACTAATATTCATTTTCGCATAAACGCACACTGTTATCAGTGTGGCTGCTCGCCACTGTTCGGTGCTACAACCGTAGTCTTCCGTCATGGGAACCAGCTAACCGGAGAAATTGTCGAAGCCTTCCACATTAATAAAAAAAAAAGATAGCTGCATTAGTCAGTCATCCGTTTCTTTAAGTAACCGAGACCTCGAAGCACTAAAATTGAAGTTAGTGTTTGCATGTGTCACATTTCCCTTCGTGTTGTTTCTCTTCTGTTTCAGGCGCGCGTAAATTTTCACCAAAAGTTCTTGGTTTTATAATACACTGTGTTGTTATTTCTCGTTCCGTCTAGAAGTGTCTACACATAACTGCTGTACACCATCGCTTGAAAATCGCATTTGCATGGATACTTTTTCTTTAATTTATTTAAATTCTGCTTCAGGCACGTTAAATTCACGCCAATGATTTTAATGATACCCAGTGTTGTCAGTTGTTATATCATCTAAAGGTGTCAGCTTATCTGTCGAGCACTGTCACTTGAGTGTGCGCAAATGGTTTCTTAGCAATTATTGAATGTTCGTAGTTCTTTTTTGTGTCGCTAGGAATTAGGCTTATATATACGAGGTGCTACTTCTGAAACAAACTTAGTTGCGAGTGTAGCGAGTGTCGTGTTTATTTTTGTCCCTGTTTCCCGTCGAATTTAGGCTACTACACCATATGATAAAGTGAAAAAAAAAATCTGAGACAGCGGAGATGCATTGCAAGGTTGTGCAAGGTAATGAGAAGGCAGAGGTGCATTGATAGCACCATTCTCTTATTTTATGATATAGTTTAATAGGCGCCAGTGTTGTTCCATTTCTGATTAGCTCGTAGAATCATAACTTGCGTGCTAGATTCTGTGTGTGTTCGTGTGTTAAACCAACACACGCACACAGTGAAAAAACTTAATGTTGCCGCTTTGAGCACCGCAGACTGCTTCAGTAATTTTGTGTCGAGCATAGGTCATTACTTCACATTTAACGCAATATCTCTGCTGTGCGTAAGCTGTAGTGTTGCGCGTATACGGTCCTTTTCATTAAATTTCACGTTTGTTTTCTTCGTTCTTCTACTTTCAGCATACGATACTTTTCGCCTCCGTATTGATCAGCACGGCAGTGTTTCTTGTAAAGGTAAGAATTCAACGAGTGTTGTACTTGTTTGAAGACCGGGAAACTATTGCTCGTATTGGTTTACGGTCACGAAAGCTGTAAAGTTACGCAAGCTTCTTTACCACGGCCTGCTCATGACATGTTGTCACGAGCAGGTCATGTCGATTTGATACACGCCCCCGCCTTTGCCGTTGATGCTACCACCGTAGCACTGTCATTGTTCTAAGCGCATGCGCAGTTTGTGCATGCAAGATGGCGTACATGAGAGGCGTGCATTATTCGGCTTCAAAATTATATTATCCAACTCAGTATAAGACAGACGGCCGGGAAACATAACGTCTGCACATTTTTATAACGTCAAGCACTTTTTCAAGTTTAACATGCTTAATTTTTTTTTATGAATCAATATGATTTGTTGAAGGAGTCGGCAACGTTGTCAGGCGAAGGACTACTCTTCATTAATCCAACACAGCGGGGCCGCTTGTCAGACCGAGGGGGAGGGAAAGGAGACAAAGAGAAAAAAAAGTTTTCTTAAGAGTATACTGTACAAAATTGGTATGTGTTGGACCTCTGAGCCTTTCTGCTGTGGCGCGGCTCACATAAAAAAAAAACACGTCTTCCCAGATGAAAGGCTTTAATGGAACCAAAGAAGAAAGAAAAAGAGAAGGGTGAGTCGGCGCTGCCACGAGGCCAAGAGTCAGCTCGTGAGGAGGCTCAATAATGATGATGACTGCTACTCTGCTGCGAGGGATGAATAAAGGAAGTCACAACAGTCTTCCGCGCCAACAGATGACGCTAGGTGGCTTCCAATGGGTACAGTAGCTGCACAGGACGCTTCACAACAGTGCCGTCGGGCAAGCGTAGAAAGCAAGTCCTCACGATGCCGTCACGTCCACCAATCAGTTCTTCTATGCGAACCAAGGTCCACAGTTGCCTGGGACAATGTTTTTCTCCGAGTAGAACTACATTGCCTTCCTTCAATATGTGATTTCTTTTTGCTTGGTTGAATGTGTAATTCCCGAGTTCATTGAGGTACTCCTTTAACCAACGAGACCAGAAAGTTTGCAGATCATCTTCTCTCTTGCTCCAAAGTTTCTTCAGTTGATCGTTGGTCGACTCGGTTTTGATGTTGAGGTCGTAAGGTGGTAGTGTTGCCAGTCTTCTTCCAACGAGAAAATCTGCTGGAGATAGGGGGCACGGCTCATCCACATCACTGTACACATATGTTAAAGGCCGAGAATTTATTACTGTTTCCACTTCCGTTAGTAAAGTGACCAACTCTGTCTGATTTACCAAACGTCGACCAAGCATTTTCTTCAAGCAGGTCTTCACAGAACGTACGAGTCTCTCGTGAAATCCGCCCCACCAAGGAGCACTCGTGCAAATGAATTTCCATTGAATCTTCGAGGAAGAGAAATATGCAAGTACATTGGAATGCCGAATTGTTCGCCAGAGCTTCTCTAGATCTTTGGGCGTTTTGACGAAGGTTTGGGCATTGTCGCTGTACATTGTGTGACAAAGGCCTCGGCATGATTTGAATCTCCGAAGTGCACAAAGGAAAGCCACCGTCGTCAAATCTTAAACAAGATCCAAGTGAACAAACAGCTCTTGTTACAGCACGAGTAAAAAGAGCGGTGTAAGAGTGCTGGTGAATGTGCCCTTTGATGTAAAGTGGACGCACAAAATCTACTCCACTTACAAGAAACGGAGGCGTTTGTTTACAACGATCCTGGGGCTTACAAGGTGAAACTTGTTCAACTGGTTTAGACAGTAGGCGTTGGCAGATGACACACCGTCGTATTGTTTTTTTTTCACCAGCTGTCGTAATTGTGGAATCCAGTATTGTTCTCTTATTTGAGTCAGTGTGTCTCGTACTCCTCCGTGGAAGACTTTTTCGTGAGCATGATTGATGATTAAAGTAACGAGGTGACAGTCTTTTGGTGGGAGGATTGGATGGCGAGAACCTTACGAGTCATCCTTAATCTGAACTTTTCCTTGTACCCGAAGCAGCCCGTTGTTGTCGAGGAACAATAATAATTGTCCAACTGGACTTTGGGAAGGAATTGTATTCTCGTTTACGACGCAGTTGGCTTCGTTACCAAAGTGAGCTCTCTGTTCTACGCGAATCAAGTAGCACTCCGCCTGTTGAATTTCTTTAGCAGACAGCTCCTCGAACCTATGACGTTCCTTCCTCAACTTTTTAACATAACGAAAAACCCATGCCGTAACTCTTATAAGTTTTTGTGAGGCTGCTGAATCGTTCGTTATCAATCAGCGTTGGCATCGCTGTTCTCGTGTTAACAGCGCGGATATTGATTTCTGGCCCCGTCTCAGCTGCCTCGAGTTTTCCGTTTTCGAGGTCAAGGTTTCCCCTGCATTCAGGCCAAAATGTATGAGACATGGCAAGCCATCCGTGTCCATACCACCACAACTGTGATTTACTCAGTTTGTGTACCGTCAAGCCTCGAGTGAGCAAATCTGCAGGGTTTTCTTTTCCGGGACAAAATCGCCATCGCGCATATTCTGTCAAATTTCTGATCTCCTGCGTCCTGTTCCGTACGAATGTCTTCCAAGAAACGGGGTCCTTGTAAATCCAGCAAAGGTTTTCGCCCTTACTATAAAGGGTGACAGAAAACCCAAAGTGTCATAGAATCCTTGCAACAGCTTGGAGCACAAAGCGTTTTGTAATTCGATGCTCCTCCATAAACTGTAGAATATCCTGGGGTCTAAACGAAAAGGTATCCGTCTGTTTGTTCCAATAAAGTCCCAGGACTTTCAGAGGTCCAGAAGGTGAGCAAAGTGATTTTTCGGAAGAAGTGATTCCTTGTACGAAGACGGCAGATACAACGGGGTCGTTGCTGGCCCATTTACGAATGTTCATTGAAGCATCTTTGAAGATTTCAATTATCTCTTTATGCATTTGAATAGCTTTTTCAATGGTGTCAGCACCAATAAGAAGATCATCCATATATATGGAGTCTTGCAATAGCCGGGCTGTCGAAGGAAAGCGATTTTCTTCGGACCTGAAGTGGTGCTTTAAGGTTGCAGTCAAAAGAAAAGGACTTGAAGTAGCTTCAAAGGGCACTCTCGTCATTCTCCAAACTTCTGTTTCCGGCAGTGCGCTGTCCACTTGGGGTGAAGTCTTGAACCACAAGAAGCGAAGTGCATCTCTGTCGTGTTCTTGCAGGCCAATTTGAAGGAACGCCTTCTCAACATCAGCATTCATTGCTATCTAAGGACTTCATCCCGGATTCGTGAGACGAAGCGTCGAACACGATGCGTACCTTCGTAGTAGATCGGTCCTCTCGTATGACGGCTCGGTGTGGCATATAATACCGGTGTCCAATTGGTTGGTCTTCTTTTGAAGGTACTTTTTCAGCATATCCCTCTTCGAGGTACATTCGAATAGTTGCTTCATATTGTTTTAAGAGCTCACTGTCTTTGTTAAGCTTCTTCATCAAACTGTGCAGACATTTGAGTGCAACTGCGTAGTTTTCACCCATATCAACCCTTTCCTTCCACGGTAGCGCCACTTCATATCGATTGTTTTTTTTTTATTGCTGTTGTTCTCAAAAATTGCCAGCACCGATTCAGCGACCGTCGTTTCTTCACTTTCGGCCTGGATACCGGTGCTTTCTATATCCCAGAAACGAGTCAAAAATTTCGAGATATCTTGCTCAGTCACTGTGGATCGTAGGACTGCAATACTGGCACTCTGTGTAACATCGGCTGCAGTAGACAATGGTCCTTGCACAGTCCATCCCAGTTTCGTCTTGACAGCTTTCAAGTTTTCGAACACAGGCTTCACAGTACCCGTTACTATATCCCAATAATAATCTGATCCAATAAGGACCACAATCTGTTTGTCTTCAACTCCTTGTAAAGAGAGAGCTCGCGTCTCCAAGTGCATCTTGTTCATTTCTCTTATAACGTTTTCTTCTGGTACCGGAATGCATTCAGTGCATATCGTGTCCACCACCAGCGCCCCTATTGAAATCGGAAGCTTCTGGTTCGCAGGGAGAATCGATACACGTACCTTCTTCATGGTTTTCCGTATGTTATCAACCCCGAACACACCGATGGCTAACGTTTCCTCTTTTATTAGTTCGCATCCAAGTCTCCCATAAGCTTTGGTTGTAATGAAGCTTCGCTGACTTCCGCCATCAAAGAGGACTCGGTAGCCACCGGATGATTTGGTGCCCAAAACGTCTGTCAGACTCTGGAGCATCACGACTGACCTTGCCTGCTTAAACACCAGATTGACCGATGCAGATATCACCTTCTTGTCGTTTTTGATGTCGTCGGATGCGCAAACAGATGTTGCGTGCCTTCTTGCGCACTTGCCGTATTTTAATCGGCTTCTGCAATCTTTTACCATTTGGACCTGCTTTAGGCAACGAAAGCATCGTCCAGCTTTGATGAGCATCTTCTTTTTGTTTGAGAAGTCGATATTCTTCGTATCACAGACTTCGGAAGAATGCTTTTCAGACCGGCAGAACAGGCATTGTGGTGGACTTTTTGTTGAGCTTTGTAGAGCAGCTGTCGTGGAAACGTCACGTGGATGACTGTGTTTTAGTCCTCCCTTATCTGGGGCTCGACGAGTTTCTGTTACGTTTTGTTCTACAACAGCTTCCCGACGAGTGAGTAGACGTTCGAAAAATTCCGGAAGCATTCGAATATCGTTATCTTCTGGAACCGTTACACGGTTTGAATTGCCTTGCGTGTCCGAAGAGGATGCAGCCGACGAGGATGCCTTGTGCATCTCGTGAAAATGCAGCACCATGTCCGTCGGTAGAACTCTTAGCAGGATTTCCCGAAGCATGGCGCCATAAGTTGTCGAGTATGTGCCAAGCACCTTGAGGCTCCGAATATGAACCTGTACCTTGTCGTAAAGTTGCCTCAGCTTACGAACGTCTGCTGACGACGACACCGGCACGAACGTCTGCCGACGACGACACCGGCTTTAGATCCAGCAAACCTTGCAAATGATCGTGCACTATGATCTGTTCATCTCCAAAACGCTTCTTTAAAATTTAATAGCGTCTTTATAGCACTCTTTGGTAGCTTTTAATCCCAATATGGCCGACGCGGCCGCTCCCGTAACTATACTGTTCAAGTAGTTGAACTTGTCAGCTGTACTTAACTCGCTGTTGTTGTGGACTGCTGATGTAAACTGCGTCCAAAATCTCGGCCATAGTCTGCGACTACCATCAAATTTTACAAGTTCTAGTTGGGGAAGCTTGCTTTTGCCAGATGATAACGGGTGAGCGTTAGTAAGTAGTGGGGCTGGAGGAGCCATACATTCATTCAGATTGACTCGTAGATTCACTGTGACAGTAACAACCTTGTCGCGGTATTCTCCAGCGTCTAACGTCTCGCTGTCCAACAGGTCGTCTGGCGTCTCCTCAAAACAAAAATTGCCTCATCCACTTTCTCTATCTGACCATAAAATGAGCTTATTTGGTCGAGGAATACACTTACTGCTGCTGCCGGGACGGCTTGATTTCCTCGCAAGTGGTCTTCCGCCTCGGACAACAGGACATCCAGCTGGGACCGCAGGCTGTGGCGTCGTCTAAGATGTCGTTCTATTCTGCCGCCCGAAGCCGATGTATCTCGCCAAGATCGCAGGCGCCGTCTTCCGAGGTGTTGCGGCTCCTAACGTCGATTATGTTGGCGTCGTCAAAGGTCCCGGGTTTCGGCACCATGTGTTGGACCTCTGAGCCTTTCTGCTGCGGCACTGCTCACATCAAGCAAAAACACGTCTTGCCAGATGAAAGGCTTTAATGAAAAAAGAAGAAAGAAAAAGAGAAGGGTGAGCCGGCTCTGCCACGAGGCCAAGCGTCAGCTCGTGAGGAGGCTCAATAAGGACGATGACTGCTACTCTGCTGCGAGGGATGAATAAAGGAAGTCACAAAAGTATAGGAATCATCCTTATTTTCAGCATGCATGTCCCAAAGTTGCAATTTTCAAACATAGGTTATACCATTGAAAACCCCATTTGAGGTCAGATGTGTGAAGTTGGCCTTCAAATAGGAAGTAAGAAGGAGTTTTTACGTTGTGCCGGGGGCCGTGTCATACAGCCTCACGGGCCCTAAGCCAACCACCCCAGAAATGTTGTTGCTTTTTTGAAGGACAACATTCTGATTAACGCTAGTGGAAGAGGTGGAAGCGGGGTGTTCAGAAAATGTAATAACACCAGCTAACACATATAACTGCTAATTTGTCAAGACTCCAAGTATTTATATTAGTGAAGCAACAAATACCTAAGCTGAGAGCGGACAACAGCTGGCGCTGCACCTTTACAAATGTGGAGTGTACTCGTACCTGCCGCTCATATCAGTGTTTACGAGAACATATATCTGTTTCAGTGATGCCTGCAGCGCCAGTCACTGCGCTCCACATCATGCTAACATTACACTATCGTTCTGAGACGATTTTGAGCACAAGGCTAACTATTCATATCTTAATAAAACGATATGTTGCCCTTTCATGCAGCCCACTTAATGGTGCTGCATACAACGGCTGTCACGTGAGCGAACAAATTTGTTCAGAGCATAAATCCTTGTAAGGAATGGCAAAACATGTAAAGCATTTCACGAATACCTCTCAACGCGTTGTTTTTAGTCAAATTTGCCGCTTTTGTTTAGTGGCAGTTTAGTTCGGTAGGAACTTCAGCGCAGTGCTATAGCTTCCTTACCAATATCAGTACTATAAAATTTTAAAGGGGGCCAGCAACAATTTTAAATGGCCAGGAAACGATGCTGACCAGTAGTCGAATCTCCTGAGAACGCGCAAGCCAAACATTACAGCACTGCATAGAGCCTGGAATTACGAAATAATATTTGAAGTCCGCCAGAAATTGTTCCTTCTTGTCTCGACAAATGGTGTCATAAACCCTTGTGACCACGTCATAAACCCAAAGTCTACATTGACCGATTTGAACATCATGAACTACATAGTTGCCGCGACCGCTTCGAGATGCCGCCACTTATCCGCGCTCTCTTCCTCGCGATTACACTAAATGTAAGCCGCCCCTTTGAGGGAAAAAAAACTGCTCAAGGTCATGACGCGCCCACTAACGCATGTATCTTCTGGCCCCTTGGTAATCTTCCTTCTGCGTAGATGTTTGCATGCTCACTGGTACGAAAGGAGAGCGAAACAACTTGAAGCGTGTGACGAATCGCTGTTACTTCCTTCGTACTTGATGGATTCGCAAATTTTCCGGCAGTTCATTCGTGATGCAATTGACTCCATTATTGAAGCTACTTGATGGCTACTTCGAAAAGTGTTGCAGGGATCTTTTAAGGCAAGGCATCATATATGAAAAGCTCTCCTCACGGTGGCGCCTGTGCATGCTTTTTTGTAGGGCCAATTAGGATTGCTGTACATATCACTTGGTTTCAGGGCGGCATCCTGTACGCTTTCTACCAGATGTACCAGAACTACGACCAGGTGGTGGCAAATGAGGAGGCGCGTATTCACGGTACACAGCGCACCATTGAGCCGGCGGTCGGGTACTTGTTCCAACCTGTAAATCAGCTCAGTCTTCCAGCTGTGGCTGCGGGCCCGGCGCCTCTCCCGGCTCCTTCGACGAGTGGATTCCAGATGGCAACTCCATGCTGGTCGAGTGTTCCCAATAGTACGCACGAAGTGATGGGGCAGTCGTGCTACGTCGTGATTCAACAACCTCGCCCACCAGGACAGCAGCAAGCTCCCACGCAGCCGCAGTTCAATCCTCCCGGCGAAATAATGCATGTGCAACGCTGCACCGGTGACCAGCCCCAGCTGACCGTGGTGGACCAATCAGAGATAGCCCCGAGTCCGGCTGGCGTTGCGAGAACGGCTGATGGGCCTGCGTCGGTCGGGTCTCCTTCGGACAATTGGACTGCTCAGGACACACCTCCTATCCGAGCGAGTTCAAGTCCCGATGCGCGAGCCAGGACAAGCCAAGTCGAGGCCATGCCTTGCGAAGGTCAGGTAGCAGCGGGCTCGCGGTCGTCGGCTCCGACCCTAACTTCGGGGACTAGGCTACCGATGGCTCATGATCCATGTTCAGAGGTCAAAGCGGCTGAAGATGCGTCCGGCGAGTCCGTGTATATTTCGGCTGTCGTGGCTCGAGAAAAGCTGGATGGTCGCAAGGCGCACGCACGGAACTTCCATGCATCGCCTGTATCGAGGTCGCATACTGATGCGCCTGGGCCAAGTGACGCACATGCGTAGTGAGCGGCTGTGCCGAGCTGGCGAAACTATACATCAATACATCAGCTCGCCTGGCAATTACGTAATTGGTAATGGCTGCATTCAATAAGGACAATGCTTTGCGTGGTGCTAGAAGCACCCATTAGCGAGTCACGTATTTATTGGCGCACAGTAAATGCTCGCGTATACGACTTTTTTTTTCATCGATTCTTTCTACGAATTTTGTTTTTCTAGCCTTGTGAACGCACGTTCGCAAAATACTGTTTCGCTGGCATTTATACGTTAATAAAGTTATCAAAGGTGACTGACTAATGTACACTGCTTTTACGATCGAAAGTCTGCGTATTGGACCTCCAGTTTCAGTGTAACGCAACTGTTATACTTACGAATAATGGACCTTTTTTTTTTTACGGAGAGCCCCGCCGCGGTGGTCTATATAGTAGCAAAGGTACTCGGCTGCTGACCTGCAGGTCGCGGGATCGAATCTCGGCTGCATTTCCGATGGAGGCGGAAATGCTGTAGGCCCGTGTGCTCAGATTTGGGTGCACGTTAAAGAACCCCAGATTGTCGAAATTTCCGGAGCCGCCCTCCACTACGGCGTCTCTCATAATCATATGGTGGTCTTGGGACGTTAAACCCCACATATCAATCAAAGCTTTTTTACGGAAAGGAGGATTTCTTCCTTCCTGGGCTGTTGCACGAGAGTAAAAAAGCCCTAAATTTCTCATGTCACTATTGCAAATTTGGTGTAGCTCTAAATTATACGACACCGAGGGTACATCGTGTCGCGCTGCCAGACTCGTTCAGGCGAACGCTGAGTAATGTCGGCAGAGTCAGCCAAACGCGTGACTTTTTGAGTCGAAACGCATATGGAGGAAGTGAAGGTTGCTGAGAGTTCGGGGTTTGGTACCCGATATGTTCACACGCTGCGTCGTCCTCAATTTAAGCTGAACCCTCTTTGTAAATCTCCAGGTTTCTGCTCCGTAGCTAAGTACCGGCAAGATACAGCTGTTATACACCAAGAAGAGAGCAGAGTGGATTAGGGAACAAACGGGGGTTAAGGATATCATAGCTGAAATCAAGAAGAAGAAATGGACATGGGCAGGGCATGTAGCGCGTAGACAGGATAACCGCTGGTCATTAAGGGTAACTGACTGGATTCCCAGAGAAGGGAAGCGGGTTAGGGGAAGACAGAAGGTTAGGTGGGCAGATGAGATTAAGAAGTTTGCGGGTATAAATTGACAGCAGCAAGCACAGGACCGGGTTAACTGGCGGAACATGGGAGAGGCCTTTGTCCTGCAGTGGACGTAGTCAGGCTGATAATGATGATGATGATGATGATGATGATGATGATGATGATGATGATGATCACACGAAAGTTGCCTGTGCGCGCACGCTTTTGCAACGGCTCCTCATCTCGTGCGGAGGTGCTATGGCACGACGTGTCAGATCCATCGCGCTGGCCATCTTTGGAGACGTGCGTGCAATCTCATTCGCTCACAGAAAGCGTGTGCCTTTCTTACAGCGTGCTATTCAATAACTCTGGCGGGCGAGACAGCGACTACTGAGAGAGAGAGAGAGACATATAATGAGATCAAAGGGAAAACAAAATACTTCTTCGCGAAAAAAAAGATAACTGTGAAGGAGGGGGGGGGGGGGGGCGAGTGGGCAGTATAGTTTAACTTGCTCCCCCCCCCGCCCCCCTAAAGAAGATTCCTGTGCACACCTGTGGTAGTTTTCTCCCGCATGAGAACTACAGAGAAAAAAAATGCAGCTGACTACTTCACAGGTGATTTAACGAAATTGACAGCGTATACGTTCGCCTAAAGAGCAATACCGGCCTTCGTGCGTCAGAGGTACGTGCATTTCAAATACCTATGGCGTCTCTCACTCTGCACCCATCGATCAGGTTGAGCCGTCCTTGAGCCACTGCGAGAGAACACATGTATACCACTACTGGCGTTGTGGCGCAACCTTCACCGGAATCCAATATATCAATCGGTCGGACTCGCCGTCCGTCGACTGCGCCACTTATAAGCGCGCGTATGTATACCGTGCTGGCCACACTTCGGTGGCCCCCCAAATGCCAGGGTGGGAACAGCTTTTTCGCGGCCTGTCACAGCGGTAGAAAAGCCAACGATCAGGAGTCGCTCCGTGTGTGTCAGCGCTGGCTGGCTGGCTGGCTGGCTGGACGGCCGGCCGGCCGGCCGGCCGATTGACCGACCGACCGACCGACCAATTAGCCCATTTTAATCTGGCGCAACCTATCATGGGGGATCGGCCATGAAACGAGTGGTACCTTGCTATATAAAAGAATTTGCTCATAATGTCAAAATCTTAAGCAATAGATAGTTTTTGTATAGCGTTGAATTTTTTCTGTACTTCCGTGGTAAAAATTGGTACACATTGACAGGGGCAAGGAAAAAAGCTGCTGTAGGTGATAGGAATATGCTCAATTCTGTGCAAAATTCGTATGCGACTCAAGTATATCTACTAGTTAAATCAACCGCTAATAATTCTACGTTAAGTCATCCTAGTACAAATATCTTTGGTCATTGGGAGGTTCCGCAAAATAGTGTAAGCTAAAACTAAGGTTTATCGTAATTAACACTTTTTTACAATTGCATCGGTTACCTCTATTAGCACTTACAAAAATAACAATAAATCCAGTCTGTATGATCCACCCGACTCTTGGCCTTTCCCCGCGAGTGGGTAGGTGCCAATCATCTAAGGAGCATCATCGTCATCATGAACTGTGTTAGCTACAGCGGCACTACCGTATACCTCGCGGCCCATGCCAGTCGAGCACGAGAAAGGTAGAAGAAGCGACGACTGGTGTTTCTGGGCTTAAGTCCCGGTTCCGCTCTGTATCACCGTTCGCCATGGAGAACATTCGGAGCATCCGGTTTCTCACTTTTATTCTTTACTTCTGCGCCGTAAGTACACGAATCATCGCAGCACATATCGAATATCTTAGATACATTGCACGCCGATTCCTATCGGAGATACTTAATGTATTTAACGTAAACTGGTCTGTGGAGGGATTCTCAACGACGTTATGTTTTGTTTACGAGAACTACTTTGGCAAGAGTAACATGTATTCTATATCGCATTACCGAGACATACATTTAAATTACCTACAGCAAGCAGAGGTACCAGGACACCGATGTTCTCTATTGGGGACCTTTCGGAGGACTAGGATGGCACCATTACCACGACGTTGTCTTGCATTATATATTTACCTTTTCCGAAAACATATAAATATTGCGGAATACCGGGTCACACGGTCGTAATCTTGAGCAGCCCCGGAACTCAACCAGATGAACATTGAGAGGTTATAGGCCTTTAAACCTAGAGGATTTTACGTCGTGAAGCTGGCATCATTTAAGCGGCAGTGGCGTAACTGTAAACACGTGTTTCTTAGTTTTTACTGCACTATGCGTAGAATATGAAAGCGCGTATTTATTTTAGTTATAATAGTTATCTTGAAAATTCCCGGCCAGCGTCAAATAACCCGGTACTATTATGATAATATCAATGCCAACACCGATATGCCGAACGTGCTGAAACTGTGTTATTGGGTAGATGCCGCTGACGGGCCGCTGACGACAGTTGGTTTCTCTTGGAAATGAGGAGTGGTTTTCAAAACTCGAAATGAATATTCGACGATTACAGCCTGCTCAGATAGCTGTTAAAGTGGCACTAGGAAGGAGAACACAAATCTAAAAATGCGGGATATAGCTTCTTGTCAACTATCGAGGAGTAGAAGCTCCCGAAGTTGTCAGAGTATAGCCACAGACGGACAGCTCTTCGCCAGTACAGGGCTCGGGTTCAAAGATATGTTTTCAAAGAGGTCGACTCCACACTCCGATTGTGAACTCGGCGCACGTCGCGCTCGACAACAAAAACTTGAAGGTCGTTTAAGCTTCTCATTCAACAGGGTAAGGCCACATCATTTCGTGCTGCGTCGGTTTCATGGTGCACGTGCATCTAACTTCATTTTCCACAGCGCACTCTGATCTCACTGCCCACTATACTGCTAAAGATTGTTCCAGGGAGTGCATAAATTAGGTGATGTTTCTTACTTTCAGGTGAGCAACTTTTTTTATGCCTGTACAAGTGTCATGGGTGAATACAGCAGGGTCAAGGGTGAGCGATTATTTTCCGTGTAATATTTGCGCTTCTGAGCACTGAGGTATTCCGCACGTCTCTGCTCTATAGTCGGACATAACCGTTTACCAACTCAATTAATCTATACATGATTCAAGTTTTATTGCGACAGCAATTATACGGACACCGGGTGATTGTTTGCCGTCGCCGTGATGTTCTATAAAAAGTCTAGACCAATAACATCGCGTCACGCGTCGCATGTTTTGTGTTTGAGCGGAAGTGTGTGAGGGCTGCCGATGATCGCTGCTCAAGCAGGAACGTAGCTTGCTGACTGTATTTCGTCGCGTGACAGGCGAGTGACAGTAATAGCCGATAGGAGGAGCAGGTGTGTAGCCTAAGCACAGGAAATGTGCACTTTGAGCGACCGGGCGGAATCGCCCGCGTTCGCGCGCATCGTATATTTAGAGGGGATCCGCAGACAGCTCTCCACCTTCGACTGGTAAGATGGGTTGCTCTCTCACCGGAAAGTTTGTGTTGAAGCCATTTAGACGGTACAAAGATCAGTTTGCTCGCTGTGGCGACCGCGTTTCGTTAAGCAGCGAGCTGCTGCCCTTACTTCGTATAAGATTCTGAATTGTTTCTGACAGAACTTAATCTAGGAGAACCACGTCTCTTTCAAATAGTATGTATACTGTCATGGGTTTGTCAAGACAAACCTTCAGTGAGCTTCAGAAGCTTGGGGCCGAGTTCACAAAATTTATTTTTCGTATGCGCGTTCGGTCATTGGCTAGCTGGTTTTGCTAATCAAATGCTAAAGATAGACGTATAAATCAGCAGCTTGAAAAACGGCCTCTGCGAACAACTCTGCGAACACTGTGCAACCAATATAAACCCGTGCTTATTTGTTTCGTATTTTTTTGTTTTTTTCTAAATGCCACTAATTTGTAAAACAGTTTGCGAGAAGTAGTTGTGCAAGAATATGATGTGTTTGATCTTCAAATATTTTTAGATATATATGGGACAACTATGATATTGCTTGCTAGTGGGCCATTGTTAAATACATGTGTCTGTGAAGAGTTCTTTATTGTGCCCTTTCTGCAAGAGCTCTCCAGGCAGGATTAACAGTATTACTAATTATATAGGTATGTCTGAGATCGTGATAGGTTAATAGTCTCTCATGGAAGTTTTTCAACTTGAGGCGTCTTTGTCAACTGGGGCCTTGAATTCTACTATTCAGAGTAATGACGCAGTGCATGGAGGCAATTTTTCCTTAATGTATCATGGTTCTCCCTTGATAGGGCGATTAAATAGCACAGCTTTTTTTCCGACACCATTTCTTCACAAAAAATTTCTGAATACCAATAGCAAAGTAAGAATGAATATGTGAACTTTTTGTTCCCAACATTTTTTTGGCAATAGTCAACCTACTTTTGGTAATACTTTGTGCGACATCCTAATTGGCTAACATCTGTGCGTACGTTCGGTCATAGTGTAATAACAGTATCTGTTGACACTTGTCTCGTTTCGTATTGTTCTATCATCAAATTTTGTGTCGAGTTCGATGATTACTGAACTAATAATAGTTTTTTTTTTGCTGTGTACACGTCATGTGTTTAGTTATAATTTCATACGTTGAAACAATATAGTATACAACTGAAACTAAAACTTTCTGTAGCTTTGATATTTCTGTTTTGACGCAGCGGAAGGACTCATCTTCGACATCATCTATGGCCTTGGATGTGGCCTCAATTTCATCAGTGACGTAATGATGATCCAAGCGCTGAGGAACCTGGTACGTGAACAGGGCTACTCGTTTCGGAATTCGCTTCTGATTATACAGCATTCCAGCATTGTAGATAACGCGGTTGACGCAGCCGATAGAGGGGGGGGGGGCGCTCCCCGCTTGCGAATTCTTATATATTTCCATGGTATACACATACACACACAAACCAACCCATGTATAAACATAAATACAAAAAGGCTGACCCCCTCCTCCTGAGCAAATTTTTTTGTCGATGACTCCACTTGATTGATAACTTTGTGCATGTGCAAAGTTTTATTGTCTGTGCCATTGTGAACGCAGAGAGAGGCGAAGGAGAAGTTTCGACTGTTCATCATCTGGAACACCTTCACAACCTGTGCCTGTTACGTCACGGATATATTCCAGAATAGTTTCACCAGCAAGCACGTAAGAGGCCAGCCACTATTCACCTTAGTTTGAATACTTCCATTATGCGAAATTTGTTATCTCGGGCAAAGGATAACGTTTCGTTACTTGATGGAACGTATGGGCACTTTCACAGAGATGCTTTGCAGTGATGCCTCAGCTCAGTATAGTAATGATATAATAGACGACTACAGGACACCAGTGTTCGGTCATGAGATGTCTTCTGCATTCACTGATTGGTTCCCGGTAGTACTTAACTGGCCAAGCAAAACGCTGTATTTTGGAGGGCTTGGCTTCCCATAAGAAACTTTTGTTTTTATCGACCATGAAAAAATATCGTTCAGTTGTTTTCATTATGTTATGTTCTCTGGAACCTACCCTGCCAGTCTTACTCAACGAAGCGGCAAAATTATCTCCTGACCTGTCGCAACATGTGCAGTCTCTAAATTGATTCGTATAAGCTAACCTTACGGCTCTTACATAACATCCAAGCGCCGGGAAAGTGACAGGCTGCCATTGTTGACGTTTGCTTTTTCAAACCGAAAGATTATTGTAACCTGGCGCTACGTCATCAAGAATGCAATGAATACGCATGCGCAAGCCAGGTCTGCATGTGTACAAATACACCGGCATCACTTAATAAACGGCTTTTTCGTTTCCTGCTGCTCGGTTGTTCACATGGTGTCAGAAGTGGGATCGGTGCTTCGTTAGATACCACCGTGAAGTCGGGAATGCATGAACGCATGAACCGGCCGCCAACAATCGTTGTAGGGATGGCGTCAACACTGCTGCAGCCACCGAGACCGCTTGACAAGGCTGGTTACACGTTTTACAACTGGATGGTTTGGAAACGTGAGTTTGACCTTTTTGCTACAGCGACGGAACTGAGCATGCAGCCTAAGTAAGTTCAAGCCACAACTTCTTTGATGACAGTAGGTGAAGACGCGAAAAAAAAAAACGTTTTGTACTTTCAAGTTCGACAGCGAAGATGACAAATAAAAACAGCTCGGAAATATCATAGCTAAGTTCGAGACCCGTTTCAAGCCATCTGAGAATCTAACCTTTAACGAATTCCGATTTGGGTCCAGGGATCAGCAAGAAAGAGAAGCGTTTAATGACCGGCTCCCGGAGCTGCGAACTCTTACAAGAAGATGCGAATTCAGTGAGCTTGAGGAACGGATGATTCAGACCGGAACAATTCTTGGCATCAACAATAAAGATTTCCAGCAGAAGCTTCTCTCTTAAAACTCCTCGTTTTCAAAAGCAGTAGAAATGTGCCGCTCAAGAAAACCAGCGTAAAAACAATTAGGAGAAATCGACTGATCTTATTGATTGATGTGCGGGGTTGAACGTCCCAAAACCGCCATATGATTATGAGAGACGTCGGAACCACGAAGAATCCTAGCCAAAACCGACTATCCAACAATCACTGCCATCAAACAGAGTGCAACGCCTCGCCTGCGCTGCGGTCTTGAAAAGCACCATTATCGAAAATGTTCGGCTCAGAGTAAACACTGTAACAACTGCGGCAGAAGCAGTAATTTCACTCGTGTGTGCCGTCAGCTAAAGCAAACATCAAGATCAACCATACGTGAAGTAGTAGTAAACAACTTTATTAACCACGTGTGAAGTGAAGCAAGTTGTTAAGGCACTGACAAAGAATACTTTTTACAAGTGCTAGAAGCGTACGCTATCTTCAGTGAGGACAGTTGGCCGGTGATAATTGTTATTGCTCGCTCGGCGTTTTATTGCTCTATTGACACGGCAGCTAACTGCATGCGTCATGCCTGCGTTGATGTTAAGAAAACTAACCACACAGACGGCACAGCCATGCTCGACCACTTTGCAGGGCTTTTTTTTTCGGCCACAAGCAAATAGCCATGCTCAAAATCACTTTACCCACTTCGCACAACGCTCAGACGTGTTCAGTGGAATTTTCAGCCGTACATCCGTTCATTCCCGTAACAGTGAGTGGCAGTGTTGCCGAACGCTTAGTACTGATATCCCGTGTACGCTCAGCCAACGCCCTGCAGGTCCAGCCGGGACCCAAGCGCCGGCTTCGATGATGTATATATTCCAAGGCCTCGGGGGAACTGAAGGGTGTTACGAAGAACATCGAACTCAATCCCAGAGCACGAGGCAGTGCCAAGCCAGCCCTAAGAGTCGCAGTTGCTTTTTCAGAACGCGTGAAACATGAGCTCGATAAAATAAAGCATAGTCTCGTCGTCATTCAAGGTAACTGAATTTACCGCCTGGGCAAGCCACATGATTGTAGTGGTTAGAAATTACAAAGTGTGCATTTGTTTAGATCCTTCGGATTCGAATAAGTCTATACTGAGGGATCACTATCATATGCCAACATTAGAAAATGTAGTTCCGCGCCTGCATTGGGCAAAGTACTTTTCAACGTGAAGCATCTTCGGGATTTTGGCAAATCAAGCTAGACCGAGAAACTTCATTGCCGTGTACGAGCACTCCACACGGCCGCTACGAATCCCTGCGCATGCCCTTCGGTATCGCCTTTGCCCCAGGAGTTTTTCAATGGACAACACACGAAGTGGTAGAAGGCCTGAGCAGTGTTGCCGCTGTAATAGATGACATTCTCTTATTGGGAAACTGTCGAGCAGAGTAGGACTATATATAAATATATATATATATGTATATATATATATATATATATATATATATATATATATATATATATATATATATATATATATATATATATATATATATATATATATATATATAATCTAGCAGCTTTATTCGCACACTGCAGGAAGCGCAATCGTCTACTCTCCCGGGACCTTGCCTAGGTCCCGGGAGAGTAGACGACATATTGCGAAAACCACCACCACAAAATTTCATGGAGCTGCAGGTTTTTCTCGGACTGATTAACTTTGTGGCGCGTTTCATCACAAACACGTCTTCACTGTCAACTACGAGAACTATTGAAGAAGAACGTGGCATAGGTGGGGGCACAAAAGACCCAAGAAAGCCGCCAAGGTCTTCACGCTTGTTTAACAGAAGCACCCATTCTTTCCTATTTTGAGAAAGGAATTCGCATGGCGTTGTGGCTAGGCGCAAGCCATAAAGCAGTTGGGGCAGTTATTTTGCCAAAAGGAAGCCCTATCGCCTACTCGTCGCGATCGCTTACCAGGGCGCGAAAGAATTACGCCCAAATCGAAAAAGAAATGCCAGCAATAGTTCATGGATGCGCAATGTTTGAAGACTACATTCTAGGAAAGTCAAAGGTCATCATAGAATGAGATCACCTCCTTCTGGAAACTACTTCGTGAGTGCCCGTTACGATTGCAGCGTATGAGACTCTCCCTGCAGAAGTTTTCTCTAAAGGTGATTTACAAGCGGATGCACTTCCATGCTTTCCAAACAAGACTGAACTGAAAGAAGAGTCTCTCCATTTTCATGTATACGCTCTTCCAGTTTCCGATCCGCAACTGCAGGAAATCCGGGCAGAGGTACTCAAGGACTCAACGATAACCAAATTGTGCAGCTATTCAAGCAAAGAATGGCCCGAGATCAAGCATGAGGCAACAACATAGTCATTTCGCCAACAAAAAGACCAGAAGAAGGCTGTTTTATGCGGCACATTAGATCAAGAAAAGATGAAGCCAAAGCCGTTTCGTACTGGCCCGGCATGTCGGCGGATATTGCAGCTCTTGCAGATACTTTGCCTAAGGTACAGGAGCAGGAATGTCAGGTTAGCTATGCTCCATCACGATATACCTACTTTGCCGTGGCAAGTAGTCGGAGTACACTTTTTCCACCACGAAGGCGATGAGTACCTTGTTATGTTTGATTACTATGCTTTTTATTTGTCGACATCAACCAGATACATCGAACTATACAGCACAAGCTGTGATAAACGTGTGCATGTAAATATTCGCCACGCACGGCATCCCGGCAAAGACATGTAGCAATAACGGCCCCCCGTTTAACAGGGCGCGCTTCCGCAATTTTTCCACACAGCTGCACATCAACCACGTGAATTCGAATCCACATTACCCACGCGGTAATGGCATGGCTGAAAGGGCCGTCCATGAAGCAAAGAAACTGCTGAAAAAGTGCCGGTTTGGAACTCGGAAGTTTTATATTGGCTCGCTCGAATAAAGAAATGTGCCAAGATATGATCGCCTAAGGTCGCCTGCCCGACGTCTCGTGGGTCGACAGACGAGGACGAAGCTGCCCGTACTAGACTGCCACCTTGAACCCCAAACCGTGCCGACTGAAGTTGTTCTAAAGGGTCTCGACGAAACCCGGGGCAAACAACGCATCTCCTACAAAACAGATGAACGCGGAATCTACCAGATGTTCTAAGTGAATCCACAGTTTCTGTCTATAATACAACAAGCAAGACATGGGCACCAGCTGTCGTCATATATATGGTCCGGCAAGTGCTCCACACTGTCGTTGCGGCTGACAGCGGCCAGCATCTACGACGCACGCGGGAACACCTCAAACCAACCCAATGACCGGTTTCTTCACAGCAGACTGCAAGTGCGATAGCGACCAATCAATGCAGCCCGCAACCGTACACCACCTAACAACCATGCACCTCAAGAAACGCTCCGTAGAAGCATGCGACAGCGTAGAGAGCCACAACACTATCCTCTCCCTGAGCTTTCCTCAGAGACAGTTCAGCGAAGGTAGTGCAGATCTAACACTGTTTAACTGTGCACTCTTTCGACATTTTTGGTGCGAAGTTCCTTAAAGCGGCACCCGTTCGTCTCTCGTAGTCGTAGTCGTAGTGTGTAACCAGTGTTACATTTTGACCTGCAAGGTGGTGTTGGTGGGAGATTTCCCCCGTGCTTTGTTGAACAATAAGAAGTTCGTGGCGTGCGTGTTAACAAAAAGCCGAATGCTCCTCTCTCTCATACCCCATTAGCAGCCATTGGAATGTACATTGAGCACTATCTGACAAGAAAGGGTTGCTACGTTATACTCGCTGGGCGTAACCACTTTGGTTTTAGAAAGGTTTAGCGAGCATTGAGCCGCAGTGCCATGAATACAATGAACTAGTATATAGCATGAATGAACTCGAGGTGGTTAAAGATGGGAAGTAGATACGAAGCGCAATACGTAAGAAAGTAAAAGCCGAATTATCCTGTCTCTCATTTCCCATTAGCAGCCATTGGCATGTACATTGAGCACTATCTGACAGGAAAAGGTTGCTAAGTTATACTCGCTGGGCGTAACCTCCTTAGTTTTAGAAAAATTTAGCGAGCGTTGAGCCGCAGTGCCATGAATACAGTGAGCTAATATATACCATGAACTCGAGGTGGTTAAAGGTGAGAAGTAGACCCGAAGCGCAAGCCGTAAGAAAGTGTGCGTGTGCCACCTCTCGTTTAGTCCTTGGAATGTCCGCTGGATAGCGGTGCTTCTATATGGGGAATATATGATGAAAAGATGCGAGATGGTGGTACTTGGAGTGTAGAGTAGATGGACGAACGGACACACAGACAGATGCATGGATGAACGCATGAACGGACGCAGAGGCGGATGCAGGGACGGACGCACAAACAGACGCACGTGCGAACGGGCGGACGGGCGGATGGACGCACGGACGGTCATACAGACGGACACATGGACGGACGGAAGCAAGAATGAACGGACGGACGAATGCTTCACCCCACTCTCCATCATTGACTCCGTGGATATGCTGCCATTTTTTTGTGTTCTGTTCCATTCAGTTTTTTTCCCAAGGGAAGGAAGATGCAACCTGGTGTGACGTCAACAGGAATGCAGTGACTACGCATGCGCAAGCCAGGTCTATGTACAAATACACTGACATCACTGAATAAACAGCTCTTTCGTTTCCTGCTGTTCGGCTGTTGACAATTATTTCGTCATAATAGCAGTGCATTCGAAACAATGAGGCAATCACCTGTTGTCAACTCTGCCGAGGGTGTAAATAGCTGCTTCAAAGCACAGTTAGGAGTGCTCATGTCGTGGCATGCGGTCAGGTAATCGCTCGACACTAGGGGGCTTTAGAATACCATTTGCAAGCACTGCGGGCGTAGCGGGCGCCATATGAGTTTTAGAACGGCGTTTGTCCTGCTGCAAACCGCAAGGCACGGCGATAATTATAGCGCGAGAACAGAACGACGACACAGAGACAAGAAGGACACGAGCGCTCGTGTCCTTCATGTCCTTCTTGTCTCTGTGTCGTCGTTCTGTTCTTGCGCTATAACTATCGTCATGTCATACCAACTAGCCCAAGCTGCCACACGCAACGCACGATCGCAGCGACACCGTAGCCTCGAAACCAGCGTTTGCGGGCCGCGATCGGCGCACGCAATTTCGGATTTTCTGCGTGTTGTCCGCGAACGCCGGCTCGCATTACGACGCATGCGCAGTGGCAGCGACCACACCGCAAAAGCTCGCGGTGCGCTATTCTAAAACTCCCTACTATTCGTGCATCGGGCATTGCATGTAAAGCGCGGAGAAATGTTGCACTAAACGTCCTTACCGTATTCATGTCTGTAAAGTTGCTCACGGAATGCAAATGCCCTGGTACTTGTGCAGATATTCGGCTAGATCTTTATGCAATGTGAGCAGAGTTACTGTACTGCACACAATATGACCAGTTACGTGCAGTGTTGACAAAGCGGTTCGTCCCTAGAGCCACGAAGATGAGAGGTCGACGAAAACGACACGTACATTGACCACCAATGATCACGCGACGCCTACTGCGTGTTATAGCAGCACGGAAGGATTAGATGGGCACAATGAGCGTGCCTTTCTCATTGACCCCGAGCGCACAGCCCATACTCGTTGCTGAGCGACTAATGCATTCTGTAGCTTTCACTCCATTACCCAATAAGTGTTTAATTACATGCGGATAACACGTTGTTTTTATTCCCTCTGTTTAGATGAAGCTTGATAAGGACCAGCTGGGAGGCATGGACGAAGCGTCTGCTCGAGTAAGTGTAATGAATTAAGTCAGGATTTCTGGCTTATTTTATTGATTCCAACGATAAGCCATTATTATTCTAGTCGGGTATAATGGGATTACGTGAGACGAAAGCGGTTCGCAAAGGAGTAGGACTACCATGCCCACTTCTACCTTGGATTGTTTTTTTTTTTTTCTGAACGAAAGAATTATTCAGTTTCCTTCTTCCGTCCATTTCATTCGGTCATTCCAGCGACGCCGGCGGTGCCATGTAGCCGTGCTCCGAAGCTGTCACATGGTGATAAACTGCGACGCAGTTCGGTCTCTCAGTAGTCAACCAATGAACGCGTATTCATGTTCCGCAACTCTGACATGCACGCTCGCGACATCACTGTCTCGTCCGCCGTTCCGACCTACCACTGCACCGCCTGTAGTCGCTGGAATGATCGAATTGCGATGATCCCTACAACCGCATGTTTCACGCTTTTAGGTAGCATGCGATGGTTTATAGGTCAGCTGCTAGATTTTTTTTAAAACATCACGTGCTGCGGAACGCCATGTCATAAAAATGAATGACCCCCAGTCGCTGCCAGAACTACGAAATGGGAGATTGGCGTCGAATCATAGAGACAGAAAATGGTCCAATCAGCAAAGCTCGCAGTGGAGTTTTTCAATCTGACTGCGGCACCAAAAAGCAAAGCCTAGCGGATGAAAACAGCAACATTGAGACGGTGTCAGTGAAAATTGAACGCGACGCGCACGTCTTTCTTCCTGCACAAGTGGGCAGATTGTGGCCGGGCTAAACGCGTGCGCGTCTGCTTTTTTGCGTGCCCCTTACGGCCAATGCCAGCGAACTTGGGACGGGGCAGGGCGAGGGACGCAGCTCCCTCTTGCCAGTCTAAGGGCAAGGTAAATGGTGGGCAATTTAGAGAGGCCTTCGTCCTTCAGTGGACACAAAAATAGGCTGATAATGGTGCGGGGGGAGGGAGAAGTTTCGTAAATTGCTTTGCAAATTGAGCGTTTTTGGGTAAGGGATGTGTCGCGTCAATTAGGAGTCGTTAGATGTGCTTTGCGTAATCGGCAGTATTGCTGCCGTCTTTATAACTGAACTTCAGTTTGATGTGCTGCATTTTTCTTAATTTTTCAGAATACGATATTTTACTTTACCACGTTCTTAAGTACGGTGATCTTTGCTGCAAAGGTAAGTCTGCACGCTATCCCGTTTGTGCTTACCTGAAAATATCATTCGCGCGTTTTAAACTGCACGTTAGCTTAACTAAATTATGTACTACAAGTTTGTGAAGATTTACGAGCAATAAGGCGTTCTGCATCGAGCATTGCTAACAGGCCATGCGGATTAAACTGAGTGCATCAAATAACACACGTAGCAATATCCCGACGTAATATACGGGGAGTTCGAGAATATGCGCACACGGCGCCGATCAAATCACGGCAATCAGAAGCGCAAGCTGGGTATCTAAGAGGCTGTATTGAAGTGATGCTGGCAACGTCGCTGCGTAAAACAAAACAAAACAAAAAAACGGCATATCTTACGTACCATGGTAATCGATTTTACTTTACCACGTTCTTAAGTACGGTGAAATTTGCTGCAAAGGTGCAAAGGCGCGCTGTCCCGTTTGTGCTTACCTGCATGCGGAAAATATTGACGACTGTGGTGTATTTTTTGTTGAGTGAAACGTTGCGGAATGACGCTAAAGATGTATGTATCTGTAGAAATGTTACACGGGCAGACACGTATGTTGAACAGTCACATAAGTTTTATATAACCTGTTGTTTACCGTTGCCTAACGTTGAAAGGAGCAACATGGGTATTCAACACCAGAAGAAATCAGCTTAAATAGAGTGCTTTGGCTTGCGAGGATGGTAGCCCTGGAAAGTACCACGCAGACCAACTTCAGTGGATGGCACTTAACTACATACAATTTGCGCTAACCAGACGTTACGCCTGTATCATTGGAGTACATACGTAATTTTTACAAAACTAGGTTGGAAGCACTGCAACCACAACTGATGTTTCACTGTATTACTCCTGCAGAGGGTGTTTTCTCAAAGCAGTTCTGATCCGAGAGTTGACATGGCTTTGCAATAAAATACTTGATTGCCACGCAGCACACTTCATTCCGAATCCTGCTGAGGCCATAGCGTTTGTTCTTTGCGTTCCTCGTGTCAACGCTGCCGCTGTCGGTTTATTTTAACGCTCTTGTATTTAAATTACCAATGTATATTCCCACTGTTCTGTGGCAGATACAAGCAAACACCTATGGTGCATACTCGCATACCGCGGCCCATGGTATACTGGATAGTGCCACACGTCGGGTGGAAAGGGTTTGACGACGCACGCGACATTATTCATGTCATAACCAGCGAGTCATATTCGTAAAACCATCTTGCACTCACAAACTAATTTTGGTTTAGCCCAAGTTAATGGGATGATCACGAGAACACCCAGTTGTAGGCGGCTGTAGACAGACAGAAAAAAAGAGAGAGAGAAAGAGAGAAAGAGAGAGAAAAGGAAAGAAAGAGACAAACAAAGAGAGAGAGAAAGAGAGAGAAAAGGAAAGAAAGAGACAAAGAAAGAGAGAGAGAGGGAGGGGGGAGAGAGAGAGAGAAAACGCTCAAAGGGTCAGCAGTACGCTAAGAAATGCTTCGCAATAAAACACTGCTTTGAAGGGAGTGTGCCGCGAAAATCGGAATCATATCAAGTTCATTTCACGGCGAAATTCTGCATGGTATTCGCAGCTTAAAGCTGCTCTAGGCAGTTATACTTGGTCAATGAAGACCCTTACACTGGCAGCTTACGACGCTCGCAATAAAAACTGGCGTATAAGATTACAGAGAACGTAAGTAATACTCGCTAAAGAAGACAGCATCCAACGCTAATCTGGTCTGTCTTAATTACGACTTCGTCAGCGCCCACTACTCCCAATAAATTATAAGTGACTTTCGAAAGGGGAAATAGAAAAAAATAAGCGCAGTTTCGTTACTGCCTCTCCCTCAATGGAGGGCAGCTCCACAGTTCTGCGCAGAGGATGGGGGTAAGGAGGGTTTAAAAAGGATAGGGGGGAATTGAAGGTATCGAGATAGAGATGAGCAGGAGGAGAGATGGGCGCAGGGACAGCCACATACGAAAGTAAGGAGCAGATAGGAAAGATGGACATGGTCGCAGAAGTCTGAGGACGGGGTACCACTCAGTGAGAGCTCTTGTCGGCTTCAAGAGGTGGCGTAGGGCGAGTCAGTCGGCAAGAGCTGCGCTGTCGTCGGAGATCGCAGGGGCACAACCGGTTGGCAAGAAATCCAGTGAGGGAGTCCCCCCTAATAAATTGTCATCTGATGTCTATAGACCTCAAGGTTTCAAGTGGTCTACAATGGATGAGCTTCACTATAATGTGTACGAAAGCATCGGCAAAATAGGGGGAGCCTGGTTTCTGGGCTTGGGGTGGTGCAGTTCGTTTTCGCAGTTGCTCTTTACCAGGTGTTCAAATTAACTTGTACAGTCCGCGCGCCAATACCTTAGAAGGCAATACTTATGAGAAAACTTTGAATTCTTCACCAATCTTTTTATTGTATTTTTCTGAACTGCATATCATCTTATGTAACACGTTTGATATCTAGATCCACGGCTGCCAGCCGAAGTAGCGCAAATATTCGGCTTTGTGCCTTGTGGTCTCTAAGCGTTTGAAGATGACTGTGCATAAGTACGTTTGGCATGAAAACCGCTTGTAAGAACTAAGGTATGTCATCCCTTCATTTCAGGGTGGTATTCTGTATGCCTTCTACCAGATGTACCAAAACTACGATCAGGTGGTGGCCGTCGAGGAGGCACGAATTCGCGGTGACCAGCAATGCACAACCGTCAATGCACCGGTGGTCACTGGATACATGTTCCAACAGGGACACCCAGTCGGGGTTCCCGCCGTGGGAGGTACGGCTCCTGTGGCTCATCCGATGGGCGGACCACAAATGGTGCCTCCGGGCTGGCAGGTGGTTCCCACCACTACCGCTCCTGGTTGGTCAGGGATGCCTCAAGGAATGTCTCAAGGGCCAGGCATGTCTCAAGGGCCAGGAATGCCGCATGGGCCTGGAATGCCTCAAGCACCGGGGCAGCCGTACTACGTAATGGTTCAAGCACCCTGCCCGCCAGGACAGCAGCAAGCCGCGGATCCCAATCAGCAAATGTTTTTCTCGTCCGGGGGAATCGTGTACATCCCTTACTATCCCGGAGTCCAGCCCCAGCTTATGGCGGGTCAACCAGTTGTATCTCCGAGTTCGACTGTCCAAGCCACCACGGCCGAGTCTGCGTCCACCAAAGTTTCGCCAGATCATATGACAGCGGCGGACGCTCATCTTCCGCGAGTGAGTCCAGAACACGACTCGCAGGCCAAGGAAGCTACCCCAACGTCACGGGAGTCGCCACAGAAGGTTCATGGTTCGCAGACCGAAGTTGCAACTACCGAGGCCAAACCCGGTGAGTCCGTGCATGCTTCGGAGGTTGTGGCTCCCGAAAAGGAACGCGTTCACCATCACAAGCAGCACCATACTTCTCCAAAGTCAAAGATGTCATCTGAATCAAGGTCGCCATCCGATGATGGCTCTGAGTAGCCCGGGCTCATTCTAACCGTGCTGCCCAAGCAAACTGCTCATCAGGTGACGCCGGCGTTTGTGACCGCCGTGGAACTGTTTCAATGGATTGCGCAGTTCCATGAGCACCCGTTGGCGAGATACTTTTTCATTGGCGCGCAATAAATTACCCGTGTATCGTACTTTCCACATCTGCTTGCAAGACATTCTATATAGACATTAAGGCATTCAGAGCTTGCCTTCTCACGAAATGCAAGTGTTCGTTAATGTTAATGTTAATGTGTTCGGGCGTGTAATTACGGAAGGCTATGGACCAATTACAAAAATTATTATTTATGAACGCCTATGAATTAGTCTGCTGATTATTGGAGGACTATAATTCGTGACTCGCGCTAGTGTGTCGCTGGTCCATCGTCGCTCAGTTTCTGGCGTGACGGTGAATGAGAGAGTATAGCCGATGCCCATTGCTTATAATATGTTAACACTGTTGTTTTGTGCAGATAGAAACACCACGTCCGTAACGTAAGGCGTTACGGCCCATAAAAACCGAGCAGGTCTTATGTAGGCCTTATGTAGGCATACACGGCAGCGTCTTCTTGCTGTCTAAAGCAAGCGGGACAGTGCAGTGGCTGCAGCAAGTAACCATATCGTATACGGTCGGCAGAAGTGATTATCGTGGATTTAGTGCAACAAGTTACCATAACGCATGGTCGTCACTTAAGAAAAGCTGAGCATCAGTATAAAGTACTTATAACCGCATAGTAAACGTTTGGGCTACAGTGTATCCTTGCATTAATGGCGCGAGGCTGGAACCATAGCAGAGGTAATCTTGAACGAATCAGCGAAGTTCGACCTATACTTATAAGTTTCACTAGTAACGCCAAGCTTCTGCTAGAGATGCCAAATTTTTGCGAGTACCTTGCTGTCACGCGTGTTCTTTGGCCTGAACATATCACGTGAACAGTTTTAGCGATATGTTAAATGATCCTTAGTCACGTGGCTAGTGGTAACGTGGTGTTGCGTGATTTCAGTATTGTGGCTAGCTTTGCGAGCTGCTGCTTAGTCACGTAAAGCGATTCTGTAGGAACAGGTCACGTGACTTGCTATTGCGATCTGTTACGTGATTTTAATCCCGGCACTAGCGATTACGTGGTTTACGGCGGGAACGTGCCACGTGACGAGCTGTTGCGGGATTTCAGTCACGTGACTACATATAGTCTATAGTCACTGAGTGTTACGCGATATTAGTAACGTGACAAGATGTTACATGACTTTGTCATGTGAGTGGTTCAACGACGTTATTTTAGCCACGTGAGTTGTTACTTGATGTTACGGGATTTTCAGTCACGTGACGGGTCACGTGAATAAAGTCGCGTGACTAGGTGTTACGGGATGCTACGTTATTTTAGTCCCGTGACTAGGTGTTACGTGATCTTTTACTCACGTAACACGGTCACCCATTTGTTGTATTTCACGCCGGCAAATCGGCGCACGGGTTATGGAAGCGAAGCACACGTTGGAGAGGACGAAGCGATGTGCGTGCCGGCAGATGATGATGACTAATGTTAGCACTAGTCGGCGCAACGAAGAGCTTCAACAACTCCGCACCTAAGGTAGGGAGGGATGGACGTTGAGGCGAACGTTGAGGGGTGTTTTAACTTTGCATAGCGAGGAGAAGGCTGGAGGACATTCCTCAGGAATGTCCTCCAGCCCTCTCAGGAATGTGTTCCAGCACGGAACATCATTACACGCACTGAGTGCGTGCAATGATGTTCCGTGCAGGGAATTTTCTCTTTTTCGTGGAATTTTCACCTGTCATTTTGAGCCAAAGGAAAAGAAAAGGGAATCTTCGTGATATTGCAGGGAACATCAGGATTGGTTGATTTCTCCTGGTATGAGCGATAATTAGCGGTCACAATGCTTCCTCAACTACTGTAATCGGTTCTAGCACCTGCACCACGCAAATATGGCCTTTGAGATTTGTTTATGATGTTTACGTGGAGCGATATCTAGTTCACTAGTGTTAGACTTGAAGCCCACATTGCGCAGTGTTCTAACTGTATATGAATTAACAAAGTCATGATTTTGTTGTGCTGCAGCGTATAGGCAAATGTCGTAGTTTCAAAAGTCCAGTACGTTGGACACGTGTATTATGGTGTGTGTGTGCGTAGATTGGGGCGAAAATTAGCGCTGTTGTGCCGAGAAATATGCTGGGCGTTTCGTCCATGCTTGCTGGAAAAAATTGCCCAAATTGGGAATTTTCATATCTCTGAATGGGAATTCTTCGGCGTAGTACGGAACATGACTGAGTATGTGTGTCTCGTAAGGATGTAACCCCTGGGACCTGGCATCTAGATGGCAAGGAAGGTCTGTTCTGCTGCGGTCATTTTGATAACTTGATGCGTCATTATATAGAAACAAAGTTGGAGTATGTGATTGTGGGACGATGAAGGCGTCGGCGCGTGCGAGACATCGTCTTAAAAAAAAAAAAAGCGGGTAATAGACAGGGTTGCCAACTCTCGCAGATTTTGCAGGTTTGTCCCAACTTTACGTACCGTTTCCCGCGCTGCGTCTGTCGAGACAGCTACCCGTCCCGGATTTTTCCGGTTCGTCCAGTTAGAAACTTTAATCTGATGCAATGCGCGCCTATAACAACGCACGTCACGCAAGACACGAAGTTCGCACGAATCGCACGCACGAGCAATTCTGCGGCGGCTATGGCTGTGGATGCGATTGGCTTTGGCCACTTTAGCTGAACTTCCGTGTGCAGTGTGACAGATTTTTAAAAAGTATGTTCCGGCAAGAGGAATTGTCAGAATGGCTGCGAGCAGCACGTGACCAGCTGAAGTATTCCTTATGAAAATGCCGCAACGACAATAATAATTGTCGGGGTTTAACGGCCCTAAACAACCTTATGATTACGAGAGACGCTGTAGGGGAGGGCGACGAAAATTTCAATCACGTGGGTTTATTTAACGTGCACCTAAATCTAAGCAGACAGGCTTCAAGCGTATCCGCTTCCATCGAAAATACGGCCGCCGCGACCGGGATTTGATTCCGCGACCTGCGGGTACTGCAGCCGAGTTCCTTAGCCCTTAAACCACATGGGCTACACCGCTACAGTAAAAAAAAAAAACGATTTTTTTTTGCTCGAAGATACTGCAATAAAGAAAACTCAATTGGCTGACTACCAATAATAATGTCGCCCCCCTCCCCCACCAGTTCCCACTTCCTTCATTGAAGAGTTGGTAGCGCTAGGAATAAATCGATAGAGTGAGGTTCGTTAAAAGCATCGCTCACTATACACTGGAGATAATTGTTTCAAAGAGAAGTGTGAGCGATCTCTGAGAGGCGCGTTAAATGCTAGACAACTTCTAACATATGGTGAACCTAGCTTAACGATAATAAATGGAAATCCGTTGCTCCCCCTTTGAAAGCGGCAGTATGCAGAAACCATAATTAGTGTCACTATGTGAATTCAAGGAATACGTTTGATTCAGCCCTGTAATGAACGCTGTCGTTGTCGTGGCCTGATTTTCCTGACCTTGCGACGCGTTTGGTGGTCGTTGTTGGCCTTTGCTGAGAACTCCCATTCATCCGTTCTTTGCAACCTCCCTGCTTTTCCTCTTCATTTCTCTCTTTCTCTCTAGTGCGCATGTGCCACGAAAATTCAGCAAGTCCCACTACCAACCAACGGTCCCCTGGAAGTCAGGGGAACACATTGCCGGCAACCACCAACTAAGATTTCTGGATAGACGTAACCGATAATTTACAAACACTTTCATGAACGATCGCCATCAAACCAGTGACTAACACCAGGGCCGCATATTTCAGCATCGCTGGTTAACCATCTGTAAGGAGTGCTTGGATGGTGGTGTTTTCATTCAAGCAATTTTGATCGGTGGTGGAGAGTACGGTGCAGGTAAATAAGCAGGAAAAAATGTCCCAAGGTTACGAACCATTCAAATTACTGGTTTACATTGCACACATGCCAGCCACAAGATATCTTACATGGCATGTGCAAATGGAGCATGCGGTAGTAAGAAGCAACGGAAGTGTAGCTCTCTAAACGTCGAATTCTCGGCCAATCCCCCAAAGTGGGTACGTGCATTATATTGTAGGAAAACAAACAAGCAATGCTCTATTCTCTTTTGTTTAAAATTATCTATCACTAGAAAGGCCTAAAATTTCACATCATCAATTCTCGGTGAATCCCCCAGAGTGGGTAAGAGCCATAGTGGAGACATCATCATCATCATCATCATCATCGTCGTCGTCGTCGTCATCATCAACGTCATATTCAGAGTTTAGGCGTGCCGCTCGGTTCTGCGTTTCATCTTTCGAGATGCAGGACTTCCGGTTTCTTTACTTTATTCTGTACCTCTGCACCGTAAGTACGCGAGTCTATAATGAGCGCTCGCTAACTTCTGAAGCATCCTGCTTACTCCCTGGAGCTATACTTGTGTCTCCAGAGGCATTAATCTTTCTTGTCTAGTTTTTTTTTTAATGTGGCGAAGGGGGGGTGGGGGGGTGGGGGGTCAGCGCTCTGAACCAAGTAGAGTGCATGTCGTGAATATGTTAAAGAAAAAAAAATTAATGTAGCACTCGCGGCGATACTGCACCGGATGTACTTAAGCTTACTATCTTTCATAATCGTCTTTCAAAAAATGGACGACCCCATGTTTCGTGCGAGCGTGGACCAATCGGTTTAGGCCGTCTTCCATTCACGAAAAAAATAACTTCAAATACAAAATTCAGCTAGCAACGGACTATGGCTTGCCTAAAACGTCCATTGTATAAAATCGATCAGTAACTCATATGTCGGGTAAATAAGTAAACTTATTGAAAAAAACTGTTTTTTATGTGTTTCTGCCAATGTCATTTCGAGAGTGGACATGTATGTAGGCGTTCCTGTCGTTTTCTTCTTTTTTTTCCGCAGGCGAGCAACTTTTTCTTCGCTGGGTCAAGTGCCATGGGTGCCCACAGCAAAACTCACAGTTAGTAATTATTAAGAAGTTTGAATTGTTAAGAATTGTTTTCCACTCTACATTTCCATAGCTTTGCGTTTCAGCATGTGTTTGGTTATACTACTTGAGCCACTTCAGTCAATTTATCAGTGCGTCGTGGTCTGGATTTCCTTGGGTGCTTCTCTTTTGATGCAGAGGAAGGAATCATCTTCGACATCATCTACGGTCTCGGATCCGTTCTCAATCTAGTGAGCGACGTTTGGATGATCCGAGCGTTGAGAAAACCGGTACGTCAGCCCTCATTCATTCACTCTATCGCAGTGATGGAAGTGCTGCTTCAATTGCTCCCAACTGATCCAAAAGAGAAACGCTGCTCCATGCTGCGCCAAAGTGCAATACTTGTTAGTAACTGCTACAAACCTGCTCCGAAAGAGTCTTGGTAAACTAAGAAGAATGAAGTTGAACAATGGTACCATCTCGTGAGCCTAAGCGAAACCGAAAGCAAGCTGTATACAGTATCATCCTAGTGTGCTACTCAGTGCCATAAATCCAGAAAAATCTCAAGGGGTGACATATATTAGGCCAGGGTGTTCAATAATATTTTCAATGTGGGTTGTATTGTTATTTATATGGGAAATTATGCTTTCAATTAAAACAAAAAAACGAGCATGGGGTCCGAGCTTGAGGAATTTCGGTCCGTTCTTTTCAGTCTTTTTTTTTTTTTTCAATTTCCATAGTTCACACAGCTGAGGGGCATTTGACACAGGTATATATACGCAGTAAAAAATAAAACGCCTTTTTAGAAGTTGATCGCGCTATACTTAACTATTAACTCAATTATAACGCGTGCTAAAGCAGGCGCAGGAGTGTCCCCTGTATGAACACTGCAGAAATGTCCGGACTCTGTTGACCCCCCCCCCCCCCTAACATGATATACGCCAACTACACTGCTTGTATACTTGCTGCATACTAGCATATGACATGTTTAATAATAAATAGAAGTATTTATTAGATGCTTAAGTGATGTTTCAGACTTCAGGAGCTGTTAAGAACATGCACCTGCTCCGAAAACACCAATAGCAGCTCTAAGCTACAGCATTTTTTTCTGCTCCATAATTGGCTGCGAAAAGCAAAGTGTCGCTTCGACCACTGCTGTCTTCAAAAGCCCTAAGTAGGGCAATTACATAAGGTGCAATAGGCAGGGGTATAACTTTTTTGGATTGAATTCCGATTGCTAAGAGTTATTGCACTATAAGCTACACTGGTATAGCATTGCTCGGCGCGTCATGGGTCTTCAGGAACGCTGGTGGGTAGCGTGAAGTATGTTTTACATCCAACCTGTGTGTAAGGCGAGTTTTTATTAAACTGTCGCACGTGAACACCTTGGCTTCTGTGGAATTGGCAATGGGACATCTTTATAACAAAACGTCTGCATTCGACGAGCTATACGTGACATTAATGTACTGCAGTTGTACTTGCGTACAAGCTGAACACATACAGGTTATAGCTGTGCAGCTGTTTGTGTGGGCTTTATGTTTGTGTTTTAATATGCGCACACAAGCCAGGATGAGGTCATATGACTTCTTCTCCTAGGGGAGTTGGTTACTGTCTAAATAGAACAGGACAACAGAAGACGAAGTCAAAAACCATAGGAAGTGACCGTGTCGTGCACATTGCGCCCCTATAGAACCAGGTCTTTGCACTTCGCCGGCCTTATTTTTGCTTCAATATAGCTCCGCGTAAGTGTGTATTAACTAGTCCTATCACAGTTAGTGCATTTAGCTTTTTTTTTCTTACTTTTTCACTTATACATTGTTGAACTTTCGAACCATCTCTCTATGTAATATCACTGTCGCCTGGCGTCACTTCCATCAAGTTGCATTTAACCGAGTTGCATTTGACCTAAAGATGGCACTTCTCTGTGACTGATGTGTTCCGCTGCCTCTGCCATTGCAACAAATACAGAGCGAGGCAAAGGTGAAGTTTCGACTCTTCCTCATCTGGAACACATTTACGACCGGCGCCTACTACGTCACCGATTTATTCCTCAGTAGCTTCAACAGCAAACATGTAAGAGGACGCTTGTTCTTTTAAATAGGGACACTTCCTTTGCGAATCTTAGTGTCACATGCAAATAACATTTCATTGCATTATGACGCACAAGGAAGTTTTTTTTGTTATAGGATGCTCATGATACAAAGTGTGTCACGGTTGAATAACAGAGCTAATACACGGCACGGTTTCGGGGCTATGTTGTGTCTATTTCCGTCTACTAACACCATCTACTTCAGATTGCCGTGACTCCATAAGTTGCTTTAGTACGCAGTAGTTTCGTTGTAGGTGTGTCCTTGTTGGCGAACCGCGGCTGCCGTGCCCATAAGAATCGTGCCGGTATGAACCTTGGTATGGACCCTGCGTTGCGCGCACGCCTTCAAAGGGTCGCCAACACTGTGTACACATACGGGGACGCGCTGTGTCAGACAACGTGAGCGGCCGCGCGCGCACGCGGGCAACACGACGAACAAGAAGCAGCGCGGACCAAGCCTATTCTAGTAACGTTAACGCGGACAGCTGCTTTCAGGCTGACGGGAAGTCGCGGGATCTCGCTCGACCAATCACAGCGTATTTGGATCGGCGCGTCAGAGATACTGGTTCGGTGCGTCACGCGGTGGCACGAAAGGCCCGGAAAGGAGGAGCTGTCGGGATTGTTCCTTGGAATATGTGACGCGCCGGCAGCTCGTATAGCGCTTCCGCGTGTAGCATCGTTAATCGCGACGGCTTTCCTACTCACGATACGCGTGTTTACTTGAAATGTGTGAAATAATATCGGGAAAGAGTTATCTTGCTCCGCGGAGTAGCTGCCCGGACGACATTAGTGAATGTAGTAGCGCCTCTAAATTAGAAGTCTGTGTATGTACAACCCGCCTTTAAAGAGGCATTCGGGTGAGCGGAGCTCGTACTTCTTCACCTGACCAACTGTATGCCCTGCAACAAAAGGTACGCTTCGCGTCAGTCATTCGAAGTAAAAATAGCCTAAAATCGCTCTTCCGTAGCCCGTCTTTGATCAAGTGAAGCCGAATCCGTGGTATAGATTAGCGGAACTGTTTGTGACAAATGGAGTACAAGCTTTTCTCACTTCCAATGTACAGTCCATCCATATTGCCTGTGGGCTATCACAAATCACGCAGTTTTCACTGGAATGCCAAGTTTATGTGCAGAAGATGATTGTTTTATTCTTCTTGCCTCTGTTTAGATAAAACTTGAAGAAGAGCACTTACAAGACATGGATGAAGAGTCGGCTCGAGTAAGTGAAACAAAATACGCCATCACCCGGTATAATTTGTCGATTTAGCGAACAAATCAGTGAACAAACAAATATTGACAGGCCAGTTAACTTGAAGGAGAAAGAGAAGAAGTAGACGTAAGTGGCAAAGACACTGGCTCTGACAAAATTCATCACCTCTTTTTAACAGAGCTGTGCGAAATATATGTTCGGCGTGCGTGAAAAAGATTCAGTATGGTTGAGAGCTGGGCTAGTTGGTGAGATATTATTTTAACATATGGTGTAGTATCGTAAATTTGGTGGGACACAAGGACAAGAAGAAACACGACACTTGCAACTAGTGTTATTTCCGAAGCAGCACTTCATATATATAACCCGAACCCCTATCGACACAGAAAAGAACTCCGAACATTGAATCATTGCCAAAAAAGTCATTTGGGCACACTCAAGTGATAGTGCACAACAGATAAGCCTAAACACCTTTAGATGATACAACAAATGACAGTGCTGGGTATCATCAAGAGCATTGGCGTGAATTTAAGGTGCCTGAAGCAGAATTGAAACAACACGAAGGACAACGTGACACATGCAAACACTAACTTCAATTATAGTCCTTCGAGGAAGCTGACTTCTCGGTTACTTAACGAAACTGAGGACTGACTAATGGAGCTATCTTTTCTTAATGTGGAAGGTTTCGACAATTTCTCTGGTTAACTGGTTCCCATGACGGAAGACTACGGTTGTATCAACAAACAGTGGCGAGCAGCCACACTGATAAAAGTGTACATTTATGTGAGAATGAATATTAGTTGCCAATGATCGTATATGTTCTAAAAGCCGGGTGTTTTAACAACGTTCCGTCTGGTCAATGTAATATGTATTCCACATGGTAGCGGCAATCAATATACAACCGCTAAGATACATATAACAAAATTTGTTGTGTGGTTAAGTGTACAACCACTGGCGATATCTTTTGCCGCTATGGAGGCTTTACGGTCTAGTTTGGAACATATTTTATTAAGCTTATTTCGTGCCGAAAAAAAAATACTTCTAGATCATATATATTGCTACGTAGCTGACGTATCAGCGGTC